>NW_028258142.1:8699772-9002803 GCF_053883595.1 Heterocephalus glaber | reverse complement strand
GCTTATTAAGTCTAGAAGACTTTTGGTGGAGGACTTTGGGTCTTCTATATAGAGTATAATGTCATCTGCAAATAATAACAATTTAACTTCTTCATTTCCTATCTTTATTCTTTTATTTATTTCTCTTGTCTAATCACTGTGGCTAATGTTTGCAAAACTATATTGAACAGGAATGATGATAGTGGACATCCTTGTCTTGTTCCTGATTTAATGTGAAGGAATTCAGTGTTTGATCATTTAGTATGTTATTGGCTGTTGGTTTTTCATAGATGGTTTTTATCAGATTGAGAAAGAGGCCATGTATTACAATTTTCTGCAATTTTTAAATCATGAATATTTGTTGGATTTTGTCAAACTTTTTCTGCAGCTATTGAGATGATCATATGATTTTTGTCCCTGGCTCTATTAATATAGTATTTTACATTAATTGATTTATGTAAGTTGAAACATCCCTGCATCCATGGGATGAATACTACTTGCTCAGTATGTATTATCTTCTTGAAGATCTTCTGTAGTCTGTTTGCCAGGATCTTATTGAGAATTTTTGAATCTATGTTCATTAGTGAGATTGGCCTATAGTTCTCTTTTCAGTTGGGTCTTTCTCTGCTTTTGGGATTAAGGTGATACTTGCTTCCAGGAATGAATTCATTAGTATTGCTTTCCCTTTCAATGTCATTGAAGAGTTAAAACAGCAGTGTCAATAGTTCTTCTCTAAATGTCTTGTAGAATTCAGCAGTAAAGCCATCAGGATCCGGTCTTTTCTTAGTTTGTAAGTTTTAATATCATTTTCATTTTAGTTGATTGATATTGGGTTGTTTAGAATTTTTGGGTCTTCTTTATTCAACTTTGGTAATTCATATATATCTAGGAATCTGTTCATTTCTTCTGTGTTTTCCATCTTATTGGCATATATGTTCTCAAAGCAGGTGTTGACGACCCTCTGGGTTTCTGCTGGGTCCATTGTAATTTCACCCTTTTGATTCTTAACTGCATGGATTTGGATGTTTTCTTTCCTTTTTTGATAGGTTGGCTAACGGTTTGTCAATTTTGTTTATTCTTTTGAAGAACCAACTTTTTGCTTCATGGACATTTTGTATCATTCTGTTAGTCTCCACTGCATTGTTTTCTGCCCTGATCTTTATAATTTCCTTCATTGCATGAGCTTTGAGTTTGTCCTGCTTTTCTTTTTCTAGAAGCTTGAGGTTCAGCATCAGGTTGTGTAATTGAGCTCACTCTGTTTTCCTGATGTGAATATTCACTGCTATGATTTTCCCTCTTGAGATTGCTTGTATTGTGTCCCATAGATTCCAGTATGTTGCACTGGCATAGTTATTTCATTGTAGAAACTGTCTGGCTTCTTTAATTTCTTTTGTGACCCATTGGTTATTCAGAAGAGTGTTGTTCAATTTCCATGTGTTTATGAAGTTCTTGCAATCTCTTTTGCTATTGATCTCCAATTTCATTGCAAATTCATGTAATATACAGGGGATAACTTCAGTTCCTTTGCACTTACTTAAACGTCTTCTTTGAGCTAGTATGTGGTCTATTTTGGAGAATATCCCAATTAAAAAGGATGTGCAACTGAAGAGAATGTGTATTCTGATTTTAGGGGGTGGAAGACTCTGTAAACATCTGTTAAGTCCATTTGTTCAAGAGTTTGATTGAGTTCTAGTATTTCATTTTATATTTTCTGTCTCAATCTGTTTGTGACAGTAGGGCATTGAGGTCCCCCACTACTATTGTATTAGTGCTTAATTTTTCATGTCTGTTAGTATTTGTTTCATACAGTTGGATGCACTAGTGTTTGGTGGATAAACATTTATGATTGTCATCTCTTCCTCTTGTATTGTTTCCTTTACAAGGATATAATGGCCTTTTATGTCTCCCTGAACCAGTGTTGGTTTGAAAACCATTTGATCTGTTAAGAGGATACCCACTTCTGGTATTTTTTGGGTTCCTGTCACATGGAGTACTGTTTTCCACCATTTAACTTTCAGTCTATGAGTTTCTTTTTAAATTAAGTGTGTTTTTTGTATGGAGCATGTTGTTAAGTCTACTTCTTGACCCATTCTGCCAGTCTATTTCTTTTCATTGGTGAATTGAGACCATTAGCATCAATGGTTATAACTGATACATATTGACTTATCCTTGTCATGACTTTTTCTTTTTGCTGGATTCTCGCCCTTTGCATTTAATTTCTTGTCATGTCTGATGGATTTATTCTGGGCTTCTTGGAGTTGGAGTCATTTTCTTTTCCTATGATATTGTTTAAAAATTTTTGGAGTGCTGGTTTGTTATTCATGAAGTTCTTCAGGTGCTCTTTGTCATGAAAGTATTTTATTTTTCCATGAATTTTGAAAAATAGTTTTGGAGAGTACATCAATCTGGGTTAGAGGTTGTTTTCTCTTAGGGCTTGAAATACTTTACTCCAAGATCTTCTTTTTTTATGAGCATTCCTGTTTTTTTTTTTTTTTTTTTACTTGAATTCTTTTATTGGTGCCTTTTAGATATACAATATGTTTACATTTATCATTGGATACTTGTACCTGTACATGATGTATCTTAGTTCTTATTTTTCCCCGTTCCCTGTGCTCTCTTACCCCATCCACCCTTCCGTATTTGCAATGACTTTGTTTCCATTTTTTCCTTTTCTTATAATTTTTCCTTTCCTTTCTTGCCCATTGCACCTTTGTTGAGGTAAATTTTTGTTCATCCACTGATTTTCAGTTCTCAGCATGGCACCAAGTGGCCTTTTCTCTGGTGCTCACCACTGCACCAATTCCTGGGTTCAAAATTGTGGACTTCTGGATCCCTGTGCTCTCCTGTTGTCCAGGAGGGGTTCTGGATGGGCCTTTGCACATTTGGGATGGTTTCTGGGTGTGCCTCTGGCTATAGCCTGCCCCTCTGTGTAGCTGTTGTCTGGGAAGGCCTTCGGCTGTAGGCTGTGCACCCAAGTCACTGGTGTCTGAGTGGCCTGACTGTGGACTGGATGCATTTACCAATGGTATCTGGGTTGGGCTCTGGCTGTTGCTTGCCTGCCTTTGCCTGTATAGCTCTTTTCCTGGTAGGTCTTTAGGCCCAAGCTGCTGTGGTCTGGGTGGGGACCTGGCTGAGACCTGTGTGCACCGGTACAGCTCTGGTCCACATGGGGTTCTCTTGGTTAGGTTAATTTCTAAGTATTTATCTTTTCTTGAGGGTATTGTGAATGATATTGCTTTCCTGATGGCTTCCTTTGTGAATTTATTATTGGTGTACAGAAACTCCATTGATTTTTGTATGTTGGTTTTGTGTACTGATACATTGCTGAATTTACTTATTAGTTCTAATAATTTATTTGTTGGAATATTTTGGGGTGTTCTATGTAAAGAATTATGTCATCAGGAATAAGGATAGTTTGATTTCTTCCTTTATGTATCCCTTTGTCTTTCTTTCTTTCTTTCTTTCTTTCTTTCTTTCTTTCTTTTGGCTTACTTTTTTCTGTTAAAACAAAGTCTTACTATGTAGTTTACTGTGGCCTTGATCTCACTATGTAACCTACTATGGCTGGCAGCTTTCTTTGTTTTCCTGATTACTCTGACTAAAGTGTTGAGTACTACATTGAGCAGTAGTGGTGAGAATGGCTACCTTTTTTCTTGTTCCTGATTATAGAGGGAAAGTTTTCAACTTTACCCCGTTTAATATTATATTAGCAGTGTTAATCATAAATGGCTTTAATCAAGTGGAGAAAAGATGTACATCCTTCGTTCTGTATATGTGATGTATTGATTTGTGAATGTTAAACCACTCTTGCATCCCTGGGGTCATGCCTACTTTGTCAGGATGTATAATTTTTTGATGGTTTGTTGCATTCTGTTTGCCAGTATCTTGTTGAGAATTTTTGTGTCTATGTTCATTAAAGAGATTGGCTTATAATTTTCTTTATTGGTTGGATCCTTATCTGGTTTTATAACTAGGGTAATGTTAAATTCTAGAAATGAGTTTGGTAGTACTCCTTTCCTTTCAAGTTTATTAGAGTTTGAGGAGTATTTATATTATATCTTCCCTGAAGTTCTTGTAGAATTCAGCAGTGAATCCAGCAGGTTTGGGGCTTTTCTTAGTTGGTAGTTTCCTTTTTGATTTCTCCCTCAATTTCATTGCCTTTTATTTTATTATTCAGGGCTTTTAAATTTTCTTGGTTTAGTTTTGGCAGTTCATATGTGTTTAGAAATCTGTCTATTTTTTCAAGATTCTTTAATTTGCTAAAGTACAATTTTCATGGTATTTACTAAAGATCCTCTGGATGCAGCAGTTAAAATAACACTGATTTGATAATTCTCCAGAAAAAAATGACTGAGAGAAAAGAAGAACAAATAATGACAAATGCTGCTAAGCCTGCAGGGTGGGGAAAAGGCATCCTTTTATATTGTTGATGAGAAGATAAAGTGGAATAGCCAGTATGGAAATCAATATGGAGATTCCTCAAAACACTAAATCTAAGAAACCATTTGACCGAAATGTTCCCTTCTTGGTACAGTATATTCCCCAAAGAGTTAAAAACTTATTACTGTGATACAAAAATTCCACTTTATAGCAATGCAACTCATAATAGCTAAACTTGGAAGTGGCCTATATATCTATCAAGAGATGAATGCTAAGGAAGATATGATGTTTATACATAATGGTGTATTCCTCTTCCTAAAGGTGGATAAACTTGATCATTTGTAGGAAAACTGGTACAAATTGAGACCATAATATTAAATGAAATAAATAAGACACATAAACTTAAATATCACATAACTTCCCTTACATGAAAAGCCCTAAGTATGAATAATTTAAAAAATAAAAGGAGTAGAAAACTAGGAGATAGATCTTTCCAAATAGGAAGGGTATATAGAGACAGGAGGAGGGGAGAAATAAAATGGGAAAAGTAGTAAAAACAATTAAGATATTTAAGTACATACACTTATCCTTATGACGAATGTAAACCTTAATGTACAGCAAACATGTAGTAATAAAAGCTTAAAAATATTTTGGAGATCAAAGTAAAACATAGAATGTATCTGCAATAGAAAATAAGTCGTGAACTGTAATACTCGTAAGAAAGCTTTGAGACCAAAAAGGAAAACTGATTGACTGCTGTGTGGACATTCAAATGGAATCATTAAAACTTAGTGAATTAAATATAGCCTCCTAGAACAGCCTCAATTCTTGCTTTCACAAGAAAGTGGTAGAAGTATAACAAGAAAATGGAGAATCAGTAGAGGGGGCAGAGAAATTGTCATATGAATTTTGATTTGCTAAAATGAAATTGTTCATGAATCAATTCAGAAATTTATTTTCTATTCTCCTTACTTGAATTTTGAAATAACCATCTTGTACTCACATTTTATGAAACTATTTATAATGTAGCAATTGTTTGAGAATTATATATTGAAGAGATCCAGGAATTAATCAATCCTCTCCATGCAATATTGGATTACCAGTGAGTAAAGCAGATATATATATATATATATATGCAGATATATATATATATAGTTTCAGTAGTATATGTTGAAACTTCAAACATTCATGAGAAAATAGAGTAAACATAAAAAACACTTCTTCCTACACAATTTCTAATTGTTTGTAAAGACAGTATCTCTTGTTTCTTTTAAAGAAAAACTAGAGAAACATTAAATTAATGTATACAACATGGCTCAGTTTGGTGGTATAAATTTGGAAAAATTTTAAATATTGTATAAATAATTAAAGTTATAACATATTAATTGAAAATTAAAAAGGGGAGAACTAGCATATCGTTAAACTACTGAAGAATTTTTAAATTGCCAAAGGTGACTTGAAGGCATATGATTAGAAAATTAAGGGTGCAATTAATTCAGTTGTAAACATACATCAAATGCTGAAGTTAATTTTTATTACTATGAAGTTTATTTTGCACTGATTGGAACTCTCTAGGGAATGGATGTGGATTCTGTATTTTTAATCATTTAAAAACTGGATGAATGGAACAATTAAGAACTACCCAAAGGGAATATTCTTTTATTAGAGACAGCATTGAACAGATGAGCTAATATAGCATACATTCATAATATATCTTACATAATCCATCTTTGACTAAAAGAAGTATATAAATGTATTAATTTCCTGATGAGTGTATGAAATGTATTAAATGGAAAAAATTGGTGTTGTTAATTAAAGTGTAGATTAAATATTACACAAAATATTAAATTTCACATTATCATAAAATATAGCTTCTGGGATGTAGTTGAAAGCTATTATTTGTATTAATGCCATAGTAACATTTATGATCAGAATTTTAGTTTTTAAAATGATATATAATTATATATAATACATTTTTTGTGTTAATTTAATTAATATCATGTAGGGAAGTAAAAATAAAAATATAATTTTCAAATGAAAAACAATAGAAGAGTTTTTATTTAAATATCTACACACCCACACTATATATATATACATATATACATATATATACGTATATAAGCCTATTTTAACAAGTTAATTTCAATCATGCTTACAATGGAGATGGTGTATTACCATTTTATCACATGTTAGATATTCTGTGAGTTTTTCTTTCTTTTTTTCCTCTACTAGAGATTGAACTCACCACCTTTACAGTGAACCAGATCCCCAGCTGCTAGCATCCCAGCTTTGAGATAGAATCTACTGTGTCACTAATTCCTAGTTTTAATTTGCAATCTTTCTGCCTCAGCCTCCAAGATTGCAGTGATTACAGGTGTTCTCTAACATGTCTAGTTGTTGTTCCTTATATATTGGAAATTAACATCATATCAGCAATTTGGTCTACAAATATTTTATTTTTTTTTACATTTACAGTCTGTTTAATTTTTAGCTTTTATGCAGAAGGTTTATTTATTTTGATGTAATTTCAATTGTCTATTTTTGCTTTTGTTTCCTGTGCTTTTAGTATTATATCTTAAAATTATACTTAAGGCCAATCAATGTCAAAACTCATTGGTTTCTTCTAGGAGGTTAATATTTTCAGGTCATATATTTAAGCCTTAATTCACTGTGAGTTAATTTTTGTGCATAGTGTAAGGTATGAACTTAGTTTCATTCATTTTAAACATTTTTTTGCTACAGTTTTTCCAACATTAAATGCTAAAAAAGTAGTTTACTCCTCATTATGTATTCTTGGCACTCTTGTCAAAGGACACTTGACCATATATGTGAAAATTTATTTCTGGGCAGTCTACATTGTTCCCTTGGTTTACTTGCATCTCTTTAGACAGTATCATCATGTGGTACAATTCCTCCAGCTTTGTTTTGTTCTCTCTCAATAACACTGTTGTTTTTGGTTTTTTTGTACTTCCTTAGGAATTTTTGTGCTTTTGTAAAAAAACTATTATAATTTTAATGATATATAATTTATTTCCATTAGGATTGCTGTTATTTGTAACATTATATTTATATTTCTATAATGATGAGTCTATAAAATGAAAGTAAGACTGTGGAGGAATTGGAATGCATATATTTGCTGTTAATGTAAAGTGGCCTAGTAATACTAAATAGTACAGGAATTCCTAATAACGTTATAAATAAAACTATCATATGGTTCAGCAATTGCACTACTGAATATATATCCAAAATAATTGAAATCAGAATCTTAGATAGATATATGTACTCTCCCAATCACTAACATTTTTCACATCTAATATATGGAGCATCCCAAGTGTCCCCTAATTAATGAGTGGATAAACAAAGTGTTGTTGTTACATGACATGAAATTTTACCTCTTATTTAAAGAATAGAATTCTCTTTATGGAAACATTGGTAATGCTGAAAGACATTATGCTATGTAGAGTAAACCAGTCATAAGACAGATACAAAATGTATGAGTCAATTTGCAATCACTGTGACAAAATATGTAATACTTACAACTTATAAAAGAAGATACTTTTTGGCTCAGAGTTTCAGAGGCTTTGGCTTATGTATGGTCAGATGGCTCCAAGGAAGAGTCATCTTGGTGTGTGTAGTAATGAGGTTATGTCCCCATGCTCACATCTCTTGACTTACCCAGACACACCAGAAGTGTGCTTTACTTATCTGTTAGGTGTCTTTTAATCTAGTCAAATTGACAATTATGATCAGTTGTCACAATCCATCCCCTTTCAATTTGACACCCAAATACGATATCCTTAATCTTCAAGTAAAATTGTACTACCATTCAATAAGATTGTAATTCTGCTCAACATCATGTGACTATCCAATTAAAAATTCAATAATCCTTTTCCTCAAGTCTCAATTCTTCCAACATTTTTCACAAGTCCAAGTCCAGGTCTCTTCTGAGACTCAAGGTAAACTCTAATCCATGAACTCCTTTAAAAATGAAAAAAAGAAAGTTATTCTAAGTTACAATCTAATAGGGTAAGTGTTTCCATTCCAAAAAGGATAAATAGAAAGATAGAAAATAATTAGACCAAAGGAAGAGCAAAGCTGAGCATGGCACACATTAAGTCTTGTAGCTCCATGTCTGGCACCCAAGGCAATGACTGTAAGAGGTGAGTTGCAGAGACTTGTGCTGCCCACCCTAGAGTATTACTGGTTACATCCCACATGGCCTTTGTTGGGCTGGCTCTGTTACTGCCTGCTCTGTAGCTTTTCTCACATGTTCCTGGTTCCTGGCATCTGTGACTTCTTTGGCTGTATATTTGGCTTCATTTCCCCAGTTTCACATACTTTCCTTTTGGGGATTCTTGCTTGTCCTCTCAAGTTTTGCTTTGAAATCTTGGTGGGAGCCTTCCTGAATCCAAAACTCCTTCATTCTCTATGCTTGGAAAACCAGAACCACATGTATGTATGCATGCGACTAAATTGTTCAATAGCTTGGCCCACTTAGAAAAGTTAGTAGTTTACATGAATGAATGAACTCAGAGAAACACTTCCCTGGGAGGCTATTCATGAATAGCATATTCTGAGCTTTTTTTCTGAAAGGAAAGTCTTTCAAACAACTTTATACTTTACAATATTGATCCTGCAATGGGTGTGATCTGGCCATTTTTGAGATGCCTTGAAAGCACTTTCCTATTACCCGAAATAACGAGATAGGCTTTTTTTCAGTGACAATAACCTAATTACCAAATGCACTTTGTTTTATTCCAACTTTACATCACTTTCTATATGGCCAAATTTTAAAATTTTCAAAGCATTTACCTCTGCTTTCTGGCTCCAGATTCTCACTGTGTAGCTGGCTATCCATTCAGCTGTACTACTGGCACTGCATGGATGTTGTATTGCCCTGAAATTTCTTCTATCATATCATGAGTCCCCACTTTTAAATTCAGCTTCATGCAAGTTTTATGGCATGTACCAAATGTAGACACGTTCTTTACCAGAATGCAACATGCATAGCCTCCAGTTCAAATTCAAAGCTTCTACATAGATTCTTAATTTATGTACCTACTGTGAAACAAAATGGTTAAGTTTCTGAGTGAAGGTTAAAAATATTTACTAATAAGGTGTTGATGAAAACTCTGGTCAGGAGAGATGAAAGAGAGAGAGAGAGAGAGGAAGAAGGAGGAGGAGAAAGGAAGGAGGGAGAGAGAGGAAGGAAGGAAGGAAGGAAGGAAGGGAGGAAGGGAGGAAGGGAGGAAGGAAAGAAGGAAGGGGAAAATTTTTTAAACTAAGCAGAAATTATCATGAATATACTGTAAAGCTCAACCTATATCTTAGAGAAGAGAAATATTACCAAAGTCCAATCTATGAGTACTGGAAGCAATGGCAGCCTGAATCTGTAGCTTAATCAGAACAGATAATGCACCTCAACATGCTAAAATCAGACTACAAAGCATTTAGTAATAATGAACCACAATCTATTCTGAGAAAAAGGAATAAGTTTGAAGGGAGACATCATGCTTGAAGTTCAATTGAAAAGAAAATTTAGCTCCAAGGACAGAGAAAATATTAAGAAAATCCTTTGTTAGGCAAGCCCACACCTTAAAAATGTACAATGGAGGGCTCAAATCTGTGTTTCAGTAGGACTGACCTTAAGAATAAGAAAAAGATTGTGAACCCATACATCACTTGCTTGCAAAGACTCAATTCTCCATACTAAAGCCAAAGCAGAATAAAGGCACACTAGCTTCTAGATATGAAAGCTGATTATTTTGTATTTTTAGAGTCCACAGTATTTTAGGTATTAAAATACTTAATATTCAATACACATGTATGAGGCAAATATACAAAGGCACAAAATTAAATACATAAAACCTTTTCAAAAAAGAAAACAATCAATAAAAATGAATTCAAATAGAAAAAAGTCGGGATGTTCAAAACAGAATCTGAAGCAACTATGAGTGATCTGTCATAGATTGTGGTGAAAACGAGGATATTATGAGTACTCTGTTGGGTAAATTTCATGAGAAAGAAGGAAATTAGAATCAAATGGAAATTCCAGTTAAAACACATAATAAGAAGTAAAACTACAGGTTTTTCAGTATGTTTTAAATAGTTTAGGAAATAATAGTTGACTTGAAGAGATGCCAATTCAAAGTGTGCAATGTACAATAAACACACAAGTGTGAACTAAATAAGAATACATGCAAACGCAGAATTGAGCATCACAGATCTGGCTGAATGTGTGATCAAATGTGGCAATTTAGGGGTAACAAAGCCTAGAATTTCAAGAGGGAAAACTGGGCAAGAGGTATATGAAGAAATGATGTTCAAGAATGATATGAAAAAAAAGACACCAAACTACTCATCTCAAAATCACAGAAAATAATATTAAATAAAGACTTAGAAAGTCTTAAAAAAAATCAGAGAAGAAAATAACAGTGAAATAAAGTTATGAACTGAGTTGGATACATTATCAGAAAATAAACATTAAATGTGCTACATACCATAATAATTAAAGGTACATTAATAACGTATGTAATTAATAATATATCATCATGACACAAATTTAGGATACTTACGGTTTCACAAATTATATTGTTTTCTATGTACAAATATTTTTTTTCTTTGTGTGTGTGTGTGTGTGTGTGTGTGTGTGTGTGTGTGTTACCAGGGATACCACTCAGCTAAATTCCAGCCCTGCAAAAATATATATATATATATTTTTGGTACCAGGGATCGAACTTGGGTCCTTGCATTTTTGAGGCAGGTGGCAGAACCACTGAACTAAATCCCCGGACCAAAAAGATTTTTTAATAGAATCAAATAACATAAAGTGGACCTACAGATTGAAATCTTATTAAAATATTGTGTGACCATTCACAGATTCCATATTACAAATCACTGTAAGATTATTTTTGACTACTACAGTTCAGAAACATCTTTTTCTAATCCTTGTCTATGCTGTTACGCATTCACAAAACTCTAGCTCACAAAGAACTGCATTATATGTCATCTTCATATAATTTCAGAGAATTTATTTTTCAATCTCATCATGGTCACCTAGAGGCAGAGGTATGTGAGTGAAGCTCAAAGAATATGCATTAGGTAGAGCAGAAAGAGGAGAGGCAAACAAAGCCAGATGGAAAAGGCAACCTGAGAAGGAACCCACCAATCTGAGTCCAGCACCAGCACTCTTTAGGAAGGGAAGCTGGGCCCCCTCTGGGTTGTGACACCTTGACACCCCAGGTCCAGTGAATATAATATGTCTTCTTGGGAAAGGAACTAACAAATTGAGGAAGATAGACAAACTGCTGGTAGAAGCTCCAATCCTATTAATCCATGCAGGGCAGCAGAGAAACTGAAAGCCAGAGAATCATCCAGAGGCCAGTGACTGAGCTAGCTCCAGTGGCCTTTTGGAAAAGTAAAAAACAAGAGCACAGTCCCAATTGGAGACCCAGATCTAGACTCTGAGAGAGATGTGAAGTTCAGATGCAACAGTGATTGTGTCCAGCAAAACCCTGGGGAATAAAGTAACTGGAGCAGCACCAAAATAGTTATTTTCCCATTTTACCCTGAAACACTGGAGAATCCTGTGCCTACAGGACAATTTTTTGGTGCCTGGTAACATACACTTACCCATCATTTCTCTGCTCCAGCCAAAATCTACTAAGCACCAAGAGCCCTAGGCCCCAAAGTTTGGATACTCATGCTTTGTGGAGAGCAAAGAAGATATCAGCCAAAGTCCATACAGGCACAGCTTAGCCAGAGGGTGTAGTGTGGTGTTCTCTGCACAGCTTTATACAAAGTGAACAGAAAGGCATCCCTGGGGATTTGCCTGGAGGGAAGGGAGTGGATAACAAGGCAGCCTTTTGAAAATCAGAAAAGACCAGGCATTATCTCAATCACTACATACTCCTTCCCTGACTCAATTAAAAGTTTCTGATTACAATATAAAGGCAAAAACTTCCAAGGAATATGATGAGGAGAAATGAGCCCTTGGCTGGGGGTAGACACTTAGCCAGAGTGCATGAACACGACTATGGCCCCGAGGATTATTACAGAGAGAAGAGAGAGGAGATTGGGAAGCCCATTTCAGAAATCAGCAGAAAAATTTGTACTTGACCAGCCATATGGTGCCCTTCACCCTCTGACTTAATTAGAGATGCTGCATCATAGGACAGAAGGGGAGAAATAAGCCTACAGTTGACTATAACCAGAGGAACACAACAGAAGCCAAGCAGAGAGTGCCTGCCCAGCAGAACATCTAGACCCCACAAGTCAAAGATTCTCTGGATGGGAACATAAGGAGAAGAGCACAATCTCTGAATTGAGAGTGCAGTGTAAGTAGGATTGAGAATGTACTGTGCCTGTATGTTTCACAATAATATGGGTTTTCTTTTTTTCTTTCTTATTGCATTGTCTTTTTCTTTTTCTCCTTTAATCATACATGTATGATGAATAATGCTTGGTCTAAACATTATTTTTAACAGCAATTTCACAATAACCCCACCAAAAATTGTGTATAGACAAGTTTACTTACCATCAGCACATTAACTGTTTCTGAAATTCTGTTTTCCTCAATCTCCAATTACACTTACTTTTCTATGCATTGTTTCCTCTGCCCTCCAAAATAATCTCTCAATCCTGCTCTTCACCAACTCTCCACTCCAGTAATAAAAATATTAACAAAGTCCAAACTCTTATCTTTCTTTCAAGTGTTGTTATCTGTTTTCTTTCTTTTTTTTTTAATCTTTGTGATCTTCTTTCATTTTTCTTTCCCTCATCCTCTCCATCAGTAGCAATATGCCATAGTATTTCTGGATCATTGAGAAAAGGGTGAAATTGTTCAAACAAGATTTAAATTACGTAAGTAATGTATAGATGGCTCTGTAGATATTGGTATAATTGGTAGTGGTTTCTCTTTGCAATGCAATGACTGGGTCTGATCACATTATGCTCAGTAAGTTGAAGATGTGCATAAATACCAAAACATAATCAAAGCCAAGGTCACATCACAGATAAAACCAGGACAACTAAAGAGAATTTATAGACAAGTAAAAAATATTTTATACTCCAATTGATCCCAAATCCTCAGTAAAAATAAAAATAGAAAGATAATAAAATAGGGCAACAAGATACTTCCAAATATTCTTAACTCCCCAAAAGCTAACCTCATGGGAGAAGTAAAACATGAAATGCTAAAATGTTTGAAAAGATAAAATAAGAAACAAATAAATGAATCCATGAAAGTCAATGATTTCACAGATGATGTAACTAAACAGATAAGGAAATTAATTGACAAAATGATCTTTGAGCTTAAAAAGACATAAAAGAAATTTGGGTGAGCTAAGCAACATGCTACAAATATGAATGGCAGTTTTAGTAAAGAACTAGAGATCATGAAAAGCTATGAAAAAAAATCCTGGAAGCATAAATCTATTAAAAATATGGGCAGCAGAAATGACCAATGTGAAAAGAGAGTATCAGAACTAGAAGGTAAGTTTGGTGCAGAAGATCATACATACATTAATACATTCCTTAGAAATAGCAAGATGCCATAGAAACTGTAACACCTGCTAGGTGGCTCATATAAACTTACCTAAAATATATGAGAGTTAAGGCAAGACAGAAGACAGCACCAAATGGTCTAAAAACATATTTGGAAAAATCATAGCAGAAAATTTTCTATGTCTCATGAAACAGCTCAAATTTCAGGTAAATGTGCCATATAAGGGAAGGGAAAGGAAAAATGATGAGAAATGGAAAAAATGGAAATAAAGTCTTTGTAAATAGGGAAGGGTGGAGGGGGTGAAGGGAGGGCTAGGAATGGGGAAAAAATAAGAACCAAGATGCATTATGTAAAGGTACAATTCCCAATGAGAAATGTAATTGTGTTGTACTCATACAGTGTACCAATAAAAGAATTTAATAAAAAAAGAGAAACTGAAAGTGTAAATAAGGATTAAAATGATTAAAACAAATAATTGATAATTTGAAATAAGAAGAAAAGTCCAAAGAGGTAGGGGAAGTGGGAGGGGAAGGGGAAAGGAAAGAAGGGAAAGGAAAAATTATGAGAAAAGAAAAAAATGGAAACAACGTCTATGTAACTAGGGAGGGGTGACGGGGGTGAAGGGCACATAGGTAATGGGGAAAAAATAAGAACCAAGATACATCATGTACAGGTACAAGCACCCAATGATAAATGTAAATGTATTGTATACCTACCAATAAAAAATTTAAGCAAAAAACTCCTAAATATTCCTAATCAGAATAGAATTTCTCCATGACACATCATAGTTACAATACCAGAAGTAAAAGGACAAAATATTAAAAAGTGTTAGCAGATAACATCAAGTAAGTTATAACGACAGGCCTTTCAGAATAATAGCAGATTCCTCAGCACAAACTTTAAAGGTCAAAAGAGCTTGGAGTGGTTTTTCAAACCCTAGAAGAAAAACCACTTCAACTTAGATTAAAATTTTCTGGAAGATTATCTTCAAATTTGACAGAAAAATAAAGAATTTCCATGAAAAAAAGCATGTTAAGAGATACATGACAAACAAACCAGCCCTGAAGAAAGTACTCAAAGAATTCCTGGACAAAGACAACTAGGTCAACAACACTAAAGAACCCAAAGGAGAGAATATATATAGCAGGGTAGATAATTAAGCAAAAGAGAGAATAAGGTAACAACAGAAAAATGATGCAAGGACAGGATTCAGTCACTGTCTTTCAACAATAACTCTCATAGTAAATGTTCTTAACTTCCTAAACAAAAGACATAGACTGACACACTTGATCAAAGAACAAAAGCCAACTGTATTTTATGTAAAAGAGACAAAAGAGACATATCTTATCCATACAGGAGAAACATGTAGTGTGGAAATCAAAGGATTGAAAATGATACTCCATTCAAACAGAATTAACTGTCCTATTTTAAAATAAAATGGACTTAAAGCCAAAACTGATCAGAAGAGACAACAAAGAACATAACATACTAGTAAAGGTAGCAATTTAACAAGAATAGAAAACAATTGTAAATGTATATGCACCAAATGACAGCACATCCCATTTCATAAAGCAAATAATATTGGACATAAGAATAGATAAGAATCAAGGTAATCATAGTGAGAGACTGCAACAGCCCATTATCACAAATGGATCAGTTATTTTAGAAAGCAAAAAAGAAATATCAGAATTAAATGTCACCTTCAAGTAAATGTGTTTAATAGATATCCACAGAGTATTCTACCCAACACCAACAAAATACAGATTTTTTTCCGGGGCAGTAAGTACATGGAACTTTCTCCAAATACCACAGTTTAGGCCATAAAGCATTCTTAAGTTAAAAAAAAATAATTGAAATAATCTCGTGTATACTATCATATCATAGGACACTAAATCTAAAAATCAATAACAAAGGAAATCACAGAAACTATGCAAATCATGGAGACTAAATAATACAATGGTGAATGTACAATGGATCACAGAAGAAATTTAAAAATCTCTAGTTCCAAGTGAAAATAGTGGCTCAACATACAGAACCTATGGGATGATGGGAACAGTTCAAAGAATATTATAGCTGTGAATGCCCACAATAGAAAAATAAAGCAGTCCCAAATAAATAACCTAATGATGCACATCAATGTCCAAGAAAAACAAGAGCAATCCAAATCCAAAATGTGCACAAGGAAAAAAAAAAAACCCATAAAGATCGTAGTAGAAATTAATGAAAATGAGACTGGAAAAAAATACAAAGGATCAGTAAATCAAAGAATTGGTTCTTTGAAAGTATAAAATAGAAAATACTTAGCCAAAGTTACCAAAAGAAAGAAAGACCCATGTTAATACAATTAAAAATGCAAAAGATGAAATCACAATAGATATCAAGGCAATTTAGAGGAATACAAGAAACTACTCCAAAAGCCTTTATTCTAATAATTATAGAATCTAGTATATATTACCACACACATAAATTACCCAAGTGGAATCAAGGTGATAATGGAAGGAAGCTTATACTGGGAAGAAGGCAGTAGGTCTGTGGCATGTTTGAAAAAGCCTTGTAAAAGTAGCTCAAGCTAGAAGACAGGACCTTGCAAAGAGACATCTTGCGGAATTTGCAAGTTACAGCTGAAGAGACAATAACTGACATGTCAGAAAAGGAATAGAAACTAGGATTACCCATTGGTCAAGGTTTCTCTGGCTATATATACCTTGCTGATACAAATTCTTCAAAATTGGCAATGACGTACCCCATGTCACATAACTGGAACCCAGTGACAATGGACATCTTTTTAATGAATTAAAGTTCTACCAGCGAGCTGCTCAACCAGAGAAAATTCAGAAAGGGATTCACACTCATAAACTAAAGTACCTTGGTGTTCCTATTTGGGATTTGAACTACATGATAAAAATGGAAAAACGTACAGGTTTGTGATAATAGATAACTTTAGAAGCAAACTTCAGAAAATATTTTAAGCAAATCCCAAAAGATTTTCTCAGAAAACTGTCTTGCACCCAAGCTGAAACATTGTGGATATTGTGGGAGCATGAGTGTTTACATGGAGATATCAAGATCTCAAATCTTCTTCTGAGCTACAAGTATCCTGACCAGGTGTATTTGGTAGATTATGGCCTTGCTTACCAGTACTGGCCCAAAGGAGTTCATAAAGATTATAAAGGAGACCCTAAATGATGTCACGATGGCAATAATGAATCCATAAGGAGTGATATTCACAACGGCATGGCCCCATCAAGAAATGGGGATTTAGAAATACTGGGTAGTGCATGATCCAGTGACATAGTTGCTAACTTCTTTTGAAGGATAATTTGAAGGATCCAAACTATGTTAGAAATTGCAAAATTAGTTACAGGAACAGTATTGCAAGTTTGATGGAGAAATATTTCCTGAAAAAAAAAAGAACAGGTGAAATTGCTAAATACATGAAAGCTGTGAAATTACTGGAGTATACTGAAAAGGCTTTTTGGCAAAAGTTCTTTGATATCCTTTCACAAAGACTGAAATCTATAGGAAGTAAGAATGATGACAAACAACACAATATTATGGAGAATTGAAGTTTGAAAGCAGCAACAGTAGCAAGGAACAGAAGAAAGATGTAGAAAGAAAGCATAAAATCTACTATAGTTTTGAAGATATAGAATGCTCTGATTCCCAAACAGAGAAGATCTGACAAATCTATTCAAGAACAAGAAAGGGAATCCAGAATTAAATCACATACTCTGAACCAACTATTTTTCCTTTTCATTTGACTTTCTCTCCTTTTGTGTTTTGTTTTATTTTCATGTGAGTCTCGTGGAGTGGGAACAATAATTAAAACCTATATCTTTGAAACACAGACTTTTTATTAAATAAACACTATATACAATTTATAGTGCCTAATTTATGAAATTCAAAAATATTCAGGTTTTACTACCTAAGCTATTTGAATATATTTGAGTTTTGGTATACATATGAGAAAAATTACTATGAGATCTACTTTCCCAATCACTGTGCATTTCTCAGAGTAGATAAAATGTTTGACAAAGTCTTTACTTTTAAAGAAATATAAAATTTAAAATAAAGGTCCTTTAATTGCTAAAAAAAGAAAAATAAAACAAAATCAAGAAGATATGAAAACACTGAACAGTCCATAATAGGCAATGGAAGGTAGACAATAATAAAATTTCTACAATCTAAGCAAGAATAAAACTAGGTCCATATAAATTCACTCACAAATTTTACTAGGAATTTAAGGAACAATCAATATCAATTTTCTTCAAACTTTCTCATGAAATTAAAAGAGAAAAGCCACTGTCAAACACATCCCTAAAACTAAAAGTAGAATATCTAATTTCCATATATTTTATGCAAAAACTTTGAGTGTATTTTCTTCTTTGAATAGTTACAAGCTAGTATAAGGAGGTTGTTTTTTTGTTTGTTCATTGTTTACAACTTTCTCTTCCCAATACAATAATTGTTTAAATTGACATATAAAACTAGGATAAAACAATCGCTTACAGCTTGCTCTCCCTTTTGCCTGTAAGTTTAACTGCAATACCTTCCTTACATGACAATGTAAGTTACATTAGAAAGAAAAGATACCTTTTTCAATGTCCTTCTTATTAATCAGTCAGTGCAAAGCTTTTTTCATTATGATGTATTTGATATGTCTTTGAAAATATGTTAATTTTCCTGGTCTCAATATATTGCAGTGTTTTTACTAATGTTATTCCTACATGGCTAGTCCTGCTACTGGGAATCATAAAGAAAAAATGCCTTGTCATCAAGCACTTGGAGAATAAAAGTTTATACATGAATTTTCAACCTAGTCTTTTTTATTCTATTTTTAACTTCAATTTAAAATAATAGTGAGAGCACCTATACTGAGACTTCCCATAAAACTCATTGCCAGTTTTATAGGACTGACTAGAGACCAAATAAACCTCTTCGTTACCAAAGCTGGTAAGAAAAAAATCACAAACTTAGTTATACAACTTTATGAAATTCCTATCTATGTAGAAAACAGTATCCTTGACGTAATATCTGAGTAATACTCAATAGTAAATTCTTGACAATTAACTATAAATATGATAGCAGAAAAAGCAAATTTAAATTTATTTTTCATCCACAGCCTTGACACGAAATATCCAAATGTCCCTATTAACTGAGCTTTAGAGTAAAATATGATGGAATCATAGGTTTCCAAGATGTCATGTTGTATTTTGCCAATGACTTGTATTGTTCAACCCATTTACTTTCAGTTTTAATGTTTGAAATGGAGCTATTGATGACAGTTTCCTCTCGGTGACAGCCAGTGACTCCTCGTGAAGCTGTGTCAGTGTGTGCTCCTCCCTTAGGAAGCTATTGACCCACCATATTTCAATTCTGAAGTAACAGTGCCCTTATGGCTATCCCCCAAAATACAGAAAGCCTGATCCAACACTAATGTGCCTTCTACTTTTAGTGAGAGGCTTTGTTTAGGTTTCTAGCCTGATTTGGCTGAAGGCACAAAAAGTAATTTTATTTTTACTTTAAAAAAGGAAAGAAGAGTATTAGAGACTCAGAGGAGAGCCCTGTTATTTTCAAAATATGATGCACAGGAAGGAAAAGGAATTTGCTAATTTCATTCATTTGTGTATCAATAGACATGCACATCTATATATCTATATATATCTATATATCTATATCTATCTATCTATCTATCTATCTATATATATATTTGCTGTTGCTCAAATTGAAATGGAATCTTTTGGAGGAGAATACCTCAGTACTTCTGAAAGCACACTACTCTGAAAGAGTACAAGCTTTGGTTTCTGAGGCTTTTTTTGTGATTTTGAAAAGAATCTACCACAATAAAGAAAAATACAATGAAAAATACTTTTTCTTGCTTTTATTTGGGGATCCTCTATATGAAAGCAATTATTAACCAGATGTGTGTTTGTTATTGGGTGATGATTTACTCAGCACCCCACTACTATAAGGTTTCAGTGCAAGATTAAGTGCTTCCAGCTGTGAACCTCTGGCAAGGGCAGCACATCATAAAGGAGCCTATGACACAGTTATCCATGAGAGAGGAAGAGACTGGGGTCCACATTCCCCTGAGAACAGTGCCCAGTATTTTAAGGATCCTCCCCAGGGCTGTACCTCCTATAGGCTCCAGCAACTCACAGTAGCGTTTCCCAGATGAATGAACCTTTTAACACATGGACCTTTGAGGAGCATTCAGCATTGAAATTGTAGCTTACATCGTCAAGTCTAGATCATAGCAGTTTATCAAGATTATACACTATAAAACTGATTTGATGACATTAACTTCTAGTAATAAGATATAGATATTTTTAATTAACTTCTTTTTTTGTGGCTACTTCTCACTCAGGATGCACAGACGAACAGTTTGTATTGCCACACATTACAAGGTGCTTGGGAAAGTCTTCTAAATACACACCTCATTCTATCTAAGAGGAAGGCAAGTGTATAAAGTTCTCTTTAACTTATACCACCACATGTAGAAATGCTGACAAAATTATATGACAAATGCTTATGTCAGTACATTTCTATGATAATATTGTGTGATCTGGTGAATAATTTTGAATATATTATAAATGAAATGTAGATTGTATTTCATTAATGTTTTTATCCACTTGAAAGAAAATGTCAGGAATTTACCCAAAGGCCTGTAAATGATCTAAAATTAAAATAAACATTTAGCTAACATGTCCATAAGCTTTAATCAGATTTATGCTGAAAATGGTGAATAATAATTATTTTGGGGTGTATTAAAATATGTATTTATTCTTCAGTGGTATCTCAATTATTTTCAATAACTAAATAAGCAGTTAAAAGATGTAACTTTAGGAAACATAAAACCGGAAGAAACTTTCCAAACACAGAATTCCTGGAAACTAGAAGCAAAATATTGTTTGTCCTTTGACCCAAAACCTTTAACTTTTAAGGACATGAGCAATTCAGCTTAGAAGTCATAAAAAGTTAATGACCTGCCGGGGATTTAGCTCAGTGGTTCCGTTGCCTGCCTCGCAAGGTGCCGAGTTCGATCTCCGGTACAAAAAAAAAAAAAAAAAAGAGTTAATGACTAAAATTGTGCACTAAATGGCAATAGACTTTTAAGTGCTGTCTGTGTCAGTTCATAATTATATAACTTAGAAAAATGGTTTAAATCCTACATTCTTATCGATTCTTCCTCAAATTAATAAGATAAAGCTATTCTTGTTGGCTTACTTGGGTTAACATAAAAATGGATATTGGGTTTAATAAGAACAATTAATTAAATCTGGTAAAATAAAAAATACTTTTTTATCTACACCTATTCCTATAATATTTCTGAGCTATCTAAACTGAACTTTAAATTTTACCTTTTATTAAGTAAATTTGTATGACTTCTTTCCTCTAGATGTTCTATCACAATTATTTGAAAATTAGTTTTTATTCAATTAAAAATTTTAAATCCTTAATCTATAATAATTTTGCAAGAATAATTCAATTAATGTTATCTTTGTTCCACAAAGTCAAATAACTCAAGGACCCTATTAAGAGCTTAAAATTTGAATAGATATATAAAATTATACACATATACTGACATCTAGTATATTGTGTTAAAGAGAGTAAATAAAAGATAAATCTAGATGTAGTTTGCATATAAGCAGTTACTGTTCAGATTCATGGGGTTTGCATAAAAGGAAGGAAAACACTTTGGATTGATAGAATATTTTGAGATTAGCCATAGATACTATAAAACACAAAATGTTTTCAGAAATATGAATAGTTAACATATTTATAGGTATGGTATGAGAATAATAATGAAGGACATGACAATGCATGCAAAATAGACACAAATAAGAAAGATGAGAAGACATAAAATGAATTTTTCATACATAGAGCTTTATTTCACCCAAAATTGGACTCTAGAGTTATGAGAGTTCCTGGGTAACTTCTAAGACTTTTAAGAAGCACAAGTTAAAACAGAATCATTTTCAAGCTTAGAGTAGAACTATTTATAAAAATAGAAATGCATACATCCAAGTGTATTTGTACCTAGTAGATAAGCAAACAAAATAAATGTATAGGGTCCAGGTTCACCAGGACACCTTCAATGGCAAATGAGTTGAATTATTTGTATTTTCTTATGACATTTTCCCTTTCTTTTGTTTGTTCAGCCGGTCCTGACTCTAGATCTAGTCCTTTTTGTTTTACTGGAACATTGCATATCCTAGCCTCTATTATCTTTCTTATGGATGAACAAAATAATTGTATCCTTTACTGTTAACTTTGATGACTAACTCTTATTCTTAGATATTGGCTCTTGCCCAATTCCTGGCTTTATTTTGAAATGGATTGTCTATAATTATTGCATGATAATAATTACTGTAATGATGGCTTATTCATTAATGATAAATAGTTCTTTACAATTTCATGGTACAGTTGAGAGATTATGACTTACAAAATCCCAAAGAACTAGTTCAAAATCATTTTACCATTAACGAGCTAGAAATTTACAATATGATTATAAGGACACTTATTATGGTTACAATATATTACAGAATATAACTTACAAATTCTAGAGCAGTTTCTGCCATGAAAGTACAAACTTGAATAATACAAGTGTAACTTTGCTGTGTAAGTGAGTAACCCACTTGCTTCCCACTGAGCCTCCTGTTTCTGGATTCACTGTGTTTGGTGGAACATGCCCCTATCTGTGCTTCCTCATTCAGGTATTATGTAAAAATACAAATTAGTACCTTTCAGACACAAATGAAAAGTTGAACAATATAGTTAGATATTAGGTATATTTAGTGCATTGTCTCACAAGGGTTTGTTGAAGCCACTGTGACAGTGACAGGTATTTCCCTTCCACATATTGATAAAGCATTAAATATACCAATACTTCATATGTGGAAAACCCACACTGCGCATGTTATACTTTGACAAGATTATGCTCAGGGTGCCTCTCTCTTTTCCATGGAATGCGCATGTCAATCATCAACATTAAAGTAAAGAGTATGTTATTTCCCTAAAATATGTTATCAATGCTTCTTGAGGCATATACATTTTCTGTACGGAGATTTAACCCTGTGGAGAGAAACCCGCCTCCAATTCATGACAACAGAAACAGTTAATATGGGTGATGCTAGAAACACAGCTCCACCTTTCTGAGCATGTAACCTAATTAATTCGTGCTTTCTCTTGTGAATAGTATTTCAGTGGATCAAAGTAAACATTATATATCAGTACTATTGTCATTATCATAGGCACAATAGATCAAATCAATTTTAGATGCTGTTTAATATTAAGGGCATCTTTCCCTTCCTCCTCTTTCCTCCTCCTTTCTTCTGTCTATTCTTTTCCTTCCTTCCTTCCTTTCTTTCTTTCTTTCTTTCTTTCTTTCTTTCTTTCTTTCTTTCTTTCTTTCTTTCTTTCTTTTTTCTTTCTCTCCTGCATAAACATTAATGAAATCAAAGGTTTATAGATTTCTTTACACATTTGGAGCTTAAGCAATCATAAATTGGAGCTGTCCATATTCCTGCGAGAAAGGAAGAACAGTTACCCTCTTCATCTATGGAGGTAAAGATCATCATAAACAAGGTAAGAGCTATTTTTTAACCCAGATACCTTATGCATTATTTGAATGTAACTAGTTGAGTTTCCTGCCCCAAAGAAAACTTTTAATGCTTTATATCAACAGATGGAAGGAAAATATTTACTGTGCTATGCACTGTTGTTTTATGTATCCCTCAGCACAAAAGGAAACTTTTATGATGTTTTCCCATTAATGTGTTTGTTTTAAGAAAGTGGGAGTTCAGCAACCATTTTTATTTCCTCTTTCTTTCATAGAGTCTCTAAGGCCCTTGCTTCTTAATGCAAGGTATATTGATATAATATTTTAATATAGTAACAGCTCTCATTGAGATATACCGTTCTAATGCCACTGGGAGCAATGAACCAGCTAAGATGTTGCAATATTAAAATCAATTAAAATTTTTAAAAAATTTAAATTGAATTGTTATGATGGAATAAATTTGTTCTCTTGGATACTGGGCAATTAAAGAAGAAAATTAGACTAGGATTTTAAATTTCTCTTACCTTTTTAAGCCCAAAGTATGATATTTTATATCTTAAGTACCACCAATGTCTTCTAAAATGGTCTGAATAAATTTTTCTTCAAAAGTGAAATCTTAGCTTTTCACATCTATTCTTAGTTACACTTCAAAAAAATTCTCAAGGATTATTCATGTAAGTCAATCCTTGTTGCTAATTAATATCTAAAACTGACATGATGACCTTTTGAGGCACTGGAGTACAAAATAATGCCTTTTGAGGCATTGGAGTATAATAATTTGACTTTCAGGTAGAAAGTCAAATCCTCTACTTCATTGACAAATGTTTTACAGTAAAAGAACGGGGGAAGATTGCAAACAACTTCTATTTCTTTCTCTATTTCTTTAAAAACATCAAATACATTTGAAAATATTAAGATTTCTGCATAAAATACATAAATCATTATTTATTACTATGAATAATAGAAATCAGAAAATCGTATAATGGAATATCAAATGAATCCATTGGCCATTTAGAAATATATTGGCAAGAAGAGAGATGAAAGATATGTATATAAGTATACCCTACTTAAGGAAAGATTAGTTAAAAATATGAAAATTCTAAGAGTATCTGAGGATATACACAGGTATGAAAATGAATGTAATAGAAGTCTATATGAGGCAGAAAAGGGGAATTGAGTGTTGTTGTGAGCTAGGATTATTGGTAGCATGATTATAATGGATGTTAGAACTTTTCTAAAATTTGTGGGTGGTGCATTATCTAAATAATGAGAGGAGGACATAGAATAGAATGCTTCTCAGTGCTCTACCACCATTAAGAGCAGAGAATATGGTTTATCTGTAAATTGTCCAAATTGTATGAAGATTCACCATTTATGAGAACAAATTTTAGAAAATCAAGATGTATCGGGCAGAACCTTCACATGTTCATGACAGTTGAAGTCTATTTTATCATCATTGCATTCATGACCTGAAGTTGAAGTTAAAATCAAGCACCTATTTCGTTTCCAAAATGAAAGTAAACTTAAAAATAATCATTTGAAAAACAATTTATTCATTTAATTACTGATAGAGTCATTGAAGAGTCAGAAAACCACATGATAAAGGATGTAGGAATTCAATATATGAAAAGAATGAAGGACAGCACTAATTATGGTCATTGGATAATATACAGCTATTATTTTGCTGTGAAACATAGGTTCATTCTAAAGGATACAGGTGTTAGTAAGATAAATATTAGGTAATATCTTGAATAGAGGTTAAAATATAGGAATCATAAAGGAAGAACAAAATGATCAAAAGGTTAGCTCTATAATGACTGTTATACAAATTATAGTAATAAAATTAAGAAATGTTTAGCTGATTGATGGTAGATAAATAACCTAAAGTTAAGGAATATGTTTAAAGAATTTAAAAAGTCAAGTGTTGAGAAATAAATGAAGAAAACCTAATATGGATGAACCCAGCACATCAAGAAATGTGGAAGAAATTAAAAGAGGAGGATATATTAAAATGCCATTGAGTGAAGTGCAGAGGGGAAAGAAATCTGATCCACATAGCAGTATATTGAAAGTTTAGGTCTTAAAAATTGCACACTAATTTGTAAAGAAAATATTGAAAATGTTTTCTAAAATGTTGCAAAATACTTATATTTTGGCTAAATATTTGAATATTTTGTTCAGATTTCAGAGTTCCTAGCTTTTATTTCTGTTTATCGCCTATCTCTAAACTTTCCCACTTCTCAAACACATGAATAGAACTCTACATATTCAGAATTTAAAAAGCTCAAAAAACCCTCAAAATCTGATTACATAAAACTACAGTTAATATTTAACATGATGAGATTTATAATCACATTTAAACATTGGCATATTTCATGAAGATATAGATTAATGGCATTAATATCCTTCACTTTTGCACAGATAAGCTATTCTATATTTTCATTTTCAGACTAATCATTTTTGAATGTGATTTTAGTACATTTTCCTTCATATACCTTTCCATATTTAAATCAGACTTTCCCTTGCTAAAGGAGCACACTTTTATAAAATGAAATAATATAAAGCAACTTTTCATAGTCTGTAATCACAGGCAATGGGAATACTTGTCTTTGTTCATTGTAAATTTATTTCAATTTTGTATTAAAATCCTATTTTGTCTTGGTTTTTAGGCATATATGTTCTAGGCTTTTCGAAAAGCCACAAAACTAATTTTAAATATTTGAAAGTGTAGAGACCATAGATATTTTACATGTAGCTTTGTTGAGTTATTTCTTAATTAGTGTTTCTCCTGAAAATTTTAATTCAGAAATAATCTTAAGGTACTAGGCATTCCTATACTAGTTTAACATTCGAACTGAGCTTTAAAACTCCATGTCAAAACCAATAGGCAATTTTTAAATCACTTCATGTGAGCAACAATTAAACTAATGTAAAATATGTTTCACAATGGAAAGCAAATTTATAAATGTAAAGAAAATATCTATATATCTCCGATCTGATGAAAAAAGTAGTTATTTATTTATCTTTTGTGCTTGATATGAAATTTTTGTCTATTTCTACATATAGATCTCCCTCTATGTATACAAGTATAACAATGACTATTTATATACACAAAGATAGATATATGTATGCATATAAAATTTTATGTCTTTGTGTTTCTATTCCTCAAAAATCAGATCATTTTATTAAATAATTTTATTCAGAAACTAGTAAATAGGGGAATGTATGTTAACCTCTTTTTTCTTAAAATATAAGACAACATATCTACAGCAAATTAGGAGATTTCTTGCGTGGGATAAATGAGGTTCTACTGCAGTAATAAAAATCTAAAGCAACACTAATTCTGAGTGCCTTGAGCTAGCAGAGGCTTCAAAGTACATTATTTCTTTTTAATGGCATCAATTTCTTATTAACCATACCTCCTTTGGCCTCAACTTTACCCATGGTTATTTTGGGACCTAATTTTTTAAATTCTCTTGCATTGCTTTTTACTCCTGATTCTCATGATAAACCTGGTTAAAGCAGCCAGAAATACCCATACAACACACTGCATCTTAGGCTGCCTTGAAATTTTCACTGCCAGAACAATTAGTCCATACCTCTTAAACTCAGTGGCCTGCAAAATCTCCAGATGGACAAAATGATGGCATGTTCTAGTCAATATTAAACACACATGGTATCTAGTCCAATTAGCAATAGAATCCTCAATCTCATCTGAAACTTCATGATAACTTTCAATATTTTTATCAATATTCTGATCTTCTGAGCTCTTACCAGAATTGCCCACCAGGTTTTGCTGTTCCAGGGATCTTCTGGTCCACATCCCAAAATATTTCCAAACTCTTCCCAGAAACATTTTGCACTGGCTTTAGAGCCAGCCATATGGTTAGATACAGTTATAGAAGAGACCCTTCTTCTCTTGTACCAATATTCTGTATCAATATACTTCTCCATTACCGGTACAAAATCTTCAACATCTGATACTTAAAGGAGGGAGGTTTAATTAACTTGCTGTTTCAGTGGTTTCAGTCCATGGCAGGCTGGTTCCAAGGAAAAAACACCATGGTGGAAGGGCATGGTGGAACAAAGCTCTTTACTTCCTGCCTGCTAAATGCAGAGCATAGAAAAAAAGCTTCAAAGAGGCATATACCTTCCAAAGGCATGCTCCTAGTGACCTATCACCAACTGGGCTCTATATCCTAGTATTACATTGAGCTACATACATCAGTTGATTTATCCAGCGCTGGCTATCACCTCCATGATCTAATTACCTCTGAGTGAATATCTTTAATTGAGTCAAGTTGAAAGAAAAACATTACAATTGGGTTGGGATATGCCTAGAAAAATTAATAAACCACAGTTATTGGTGTCTGTACGGGTGTTTAGAGATACAATTAGCACATGGGTCAGAAAACTGTGTGGGAAAAACCCATCTTGAATGTGGACAGCACAATATATAGGCTGGGAACTCCAGATTACAAAAGAAGAAGAAGAAAGAAAAAGGTAGGTGTACACACACTTGTGCAAACTAGACTCTTTTTTACTAGGTGTTTTCTTTGCCATGAACATTAATTGCCAGATTCTTCTGGATTTGAGCACAGCCTTGTACTAGTGACTCTTCAGGGGGCTTGCAGACTTTCTGCCTTGGGCGGAGGTTGCACCATTGGTCTTTCATCTTCTGAGGCTTCTCATTTTATAAATCGGGTAGCTTCTGTTTTGCCCAACTCTTCAGCCTACTGTATGGGACTAACCAGTCTCTGACCACGTGTAAGTGTAAGCCAATCTAATAAATCCCTTCTAATATTCACACACACACACACACACACACACACACACACATATATATATGTATATATATATTCTATATTTTTCTGTTCCTTTGGAGAACCCTGATATAGGAATATGTCTTAGTTTACTCTGGATGCAACAATAAAAATATTGTTCATGAAGTAGACTATAAAGAAAAGAAATATATAATCTGAATGTATAGAAATTTGTAATTATGATGATGGGAAAGCCAAGATCAAGTTGCTGACAGATTTGGTATCTAGAGATTACCTAGTTTATAGACTTGTTTTTTCTCACACGTTGGAAGGACCCTGGTAAAACACTAGTTTGTTCTTCTATTACAGAAGTCTCAATCCCATTCTAATCTCTATCCAAGGGCCACACCCTCACTCTGGGGATTAGGATACAACCTAGGAACTTTGGAAGGCCACAATCTGTATGATATGGTAATGTATTTAAATATCACAGAACAAAATGAGGTCAAAATATTTTTAAATAATGATATAAAACTACTCATTACATTGAATCCATAGAAACTGAAGAAGAAAGCTAGATATGACAATCTTCTCTATATGCAATATTATGTGGCAATTATTAATTTAAAAATATGTAATTTAGTCTTCCATTAATTTCCTTAATAATTAAAAATATAGGGCTTCTTAGAACTTAGGCAAATTTCAATTTTATATGTAGTTTAAAAGGAAGAAAGTCAGAATAGCTGATGACTAAATAAAAATAACTGGATATTAAAATGTTACATTATTTAAAATCTACTATCTTTAAAATTCAAACATTTGTAATATCCTAATGAGTTTCTTGCCCTATTGAAAATACTTTGCTTTTAAAAGTTAAATATTCAACAACTACTACACTCATGGAATGTTGACAGAAGAAAACTAAATTCATGATTAGTTAGAAGGCAGAATTTAGTAAAGCTAATGAATAAATACATAAATTATGTTAAATTTTCTCAGAGCTCTCATCTTCTATCTGTATAGAGAGAATAAACAATAAAATCTATTTCCACTTTTGATATTTAATGTTTCTTGTGGAACCTAAGCAACTAAAAAAGTCATTAGAGTCACTCAAATAGTAAGTGTGGGATACAGAATATGAGACTAATGTTTAGGAATAAAGAATAATTTGTCTTCACTCCTTCAAAAATCTTAAGTCAAATAAATAAAAACCCAAGCTAAAGGTCCATAAAGTCTTTTGTTTTGTTTTATTCCTTTGTAATCATCATGCATAGGTGCAAATCATGAGTCATCCATTCTACAAGTCTCTGGCTCTATTACCAAGATAGCAAAGGCCATATTATATATCTTTTACCTTCTGGTTCCTAATCTCTATACGTACCTGGTACTACATTCAAGTCAGAAAACACTGTTAGAGAGATTAATGTAGACACAAGAAACAGAGAATATCTTTATTAGGGTCTAGGGGACTTCACCAAAATGGAGTGAAGCCCCAAATTCATTGAAACCCCCAGATTTATTGAGGAACAATAAAATCATAGAGTTTGGAGAGTGCAGCTGTGTGTTTTAGGAAGCAAGGTAAACAAGCAAGGCATGGTGACAGTTTGGCTGAATAATTAACTTTTATCTTATTGTCCCCTCGGAAGCTGGGGCCCATCTCTGCCCCAGCTGACAAAACATCTTGTCTTTAAGACATTCTGGGTCCTCAGAAGTAGCAGTCTTCCCCATCCTGAGTCCACCTGGAGCATGCATTGACTCATTGGGTGTTGCAAGGAACTCCACAACCTAGAAAATCCATTCATAGGTCCAAAGGTTTACTAAAACTAGAGTTTAGTATAATAATTGCTTTTAAAGAGCTCTTTTATAGCTCTTTAACGGAGAAAGGACAGAAATAAACGATTGTAGGAAAATGTAGGAGATGTAGATGTCAACCCCTTATTAATGTGCCCTAGATTTTGAAGTCAAAGAAAAGAAACATTTACCTTGTATAAATTTTACTAATTACCACCTTATTGCTTAAATGACAACCATTTTCTTTCCCTTATTGTTATATTTATTTCATGCTCTGCAAATATCCTAAGATGTTTTACAAATGAAACCTCTTTCATGCAGGAGTGGAAGGGAAGAAAAGGGAATGAGGAAAAAACAAGAACCAAGATATACCATGTACAGGTACAAATTCCCAATGATGAATGTGATCATAATGTATACCTAAAATGTACCAAAAAACTTAATGGAAAATGGAAAAAAAGAAGCCCCTTTCTCTAAAATAAAATGCAAGAAACAATTTTGAGGGAACATAAGCCTTTATTTTATGGCAAAATGAAATGTTGCTGACCATAAAATTACAGGGCACGTGAAATTCCTTTGTTGCCAAGATATTGATCATTGATGCCTACCTATACCTAATAAATAATCAGCCATTGAAATTCTCAGGAAACAATTTTATACATTAGGTTTCTTCCCCCTACCTAAAGTAAATGTAGTTTCATGGGCAGGTGTTATGTTTGTCAAAATGAAAATACTACATGACTGCTCAAAGATAAAGTTTAATAAAATATGTTAAATGATTTTGGAGATTAAAATTGTTTACAATGCGTTAAACAATCTGTCAAAAGTCATTAATGTATAATAAAACAATACTAAATCCTTAACAAAAAATTAGTAAAGTTAAAGAAAATTTAGCTTTATTTAAAGTTTCATAGTTCCCAGGATCGTCATTATTTATTTAATCATTATACCCTAATGATAATATAATTAATGCAATTTCCAACTATCTAAATTTCTCTAAGATTTTTAGCCCTTTCTTGGTAAAATACTAATTTAATACTACCAAATATGGAAATTGCCAGGAGCTTGATTTTTAAAATCACTTTAAAAAGTCCATTTTAAGATAGCAACGTTGAGCAAGATTCTAAATATTTCTCCCCTCATCCAAAAAGACATAACCAGGATAAAAAATGGTATCAAATTAGATTATACCAGTTAAGTAAATGAATGGAAAACACAATGTTATACTATAAACACTGGGAAATAATATTGACTAATAGAGGAAAACCAGTATATTACATTTGTTAGCAAGATAAAATATAATAGGAGATGATAGTGGGATATCCTCCTCAAACACATCACAATAATATTTGATCCTTACCCCCATACCACTTTGGCAGATGAAGATTCAGAAAGCCATACAATAATGCCATTATTAAATTAGGTCACAACTGGAACAGAGAAATTTACATATTCAATATTTTCTTTGCATTTTTTTTCAGTTTGAAAGGGGGCAAGAAAAGGCAAGCTAAATAAACTAAAGTCACAAACTTGTCACAAACACAATGTCAAATTTTCTTTAGACTTTAATATTAACTAGAATACCTATAAGAGGAAACATGCAGGCTCTGGTTCTTCAAATAACCTCAAACTCACTATGCTTTGGCTACCTTGGACTTCACTTCTCAGCACCGTTTGAGCTTGTGTTCAGCTTGTGCCAGCCGCTCTGCACTTCTCTCCTTCCCAGCACCCTCTAAGCTTGAACTGCCCTTATCCCAGTGCATTCTGGCATTCTACTTTCTCAGCACTATCTGAGCCATTTTTCCTTTTTTTTAGAATATGCTCTTGCTTTTCTACACGTAAAATGGTCTTTCTTCCACCTTCTCCTTGGCTCTAATTTTTTGTTATTGCAATTTAAACATAAACTTTCAGACAAGGCTTTTCATTGTTTTGCAAAGCTTTCTATTCTTACTATGTCTGTACATTATGTACTGTTATTTTTTACTTATAGATTAATGCCATAAACTGAAAAGAAATCTCTGGTAAGGAAGGCAGAAAGGATTCGTTTTCAGAGTTCATTTTCTGATGCTAGGTTAGGAAGTGTATGCTCTTCACCTGGGCTCAAAGACATGCATTAAAATAATAGAAAAGTGAACAGATAACAGGATGAATGAGTAAATAGCTGTTAGCTTTTGTGGTCTTACAATTTAATGTCTAAACAATCACATTGTAAACAATGAAATAAAGTCATTATTAACAATTTCACCTTGACAAAATAAAAACAAAAGAAATTTTTGTGGGATACCCCAACCTCCTTAGAAACCCAATAAGTAAAACAAGCCTTTTTTCTCCATATAGAATCTTTGAACTCTTAATGTGCTGAAGAGCCTGTTTTCATACTATCCACTGGATATCGAATTAATTCTTGATCATTTGATAAAAGCAGGTGATTTTTCAAATGACTAAGTCACATATATTCACAGACAGACCTTTTTAAATCTCTGTATTGATACTGAAATTATTTTCAGATATTCAAACCCATCAGTTTGGCCATGGCACATAAAGATTTAACAATGAAAGCACAAAGTATGCACACTTTTACTATTTTATTATTAAAACCTCATACTTATTCTGAAGCCTTTCTGTCAGATAATTTTATAGTTCAGATAGAATCATATAGTGCTCAATTCTCATTTTTAAAAGGAGCCTGGAGTTAATTTCACTGGTATGATGGCCTGAGAAAGAAAGTTGGAGACAAGTAATGAACAATTTCTTTGCAGGTGCTTCTACATCAAATTCAATATAGAGCGTTAACTGCAATTGAGATTTAATTGAAAAAAAATGACAGCGGGCAATTTACTGCCATGGTACTTAGATATCACAAAGAAGAAGAGGAAAAACATTAAAGAAAAAAAAGCTACAGACATTGATATCTATAGAAGCTGGACTGGCAGCATCCGCTTCTGATGCTTGCTCACCACTAACAGGCATACAAGCTAAAATTGGAAACATAACTGATATTGATAGGTGTTGACCACAGAGAGGGAATTGTGCTGCTTGCAACAAATGATAAAGAAATTAAGGCACTGCCTGGAAGTATTATCTTATCACCCTGTAGTGCTATAGAGAATTTTACAAGAGAGCAGTCCTTTACTCCTATAGTTCAGTTCTTTGAACATATATATAAATGAAAATAATATTTTCTTTTGTTTTTTTTATTAAATTCTTTTATTGGTACATTGTAGGTATACAACACAATTACCTTCCTCATCGGGAATTGTACCTTTACATAATGCATCTTGGTTCTTGTTTTTTCCCCATTTCTAGCCCTCCCTTCACCCCCTTCACCCTTCCCTATTTACAAACACTTTATTACCATTTTTTCCATTTCTCATCATTTTTCCTTTCTCTTCTTTCCTTTCCCCTGCCCCTCCCACTACCCCTACCCCTTTGGACCTTTTCTTTCTATTCTATATTTTTGATTATTCATTCTAATCATTGGTACATTTTAGGTATTCAGTATAATGACATTCATCATTGGAAAGTTGCACCTTTACATAATCTCTCTTGGTTCTTATTTTTCACCCTTGCCCAGCCTTCCCTTCAACCCCTCCATTCCTCCCTATTTACAAAGACTTTGTTCCTATTTTTTGATTTTCTCACATTAATCCCATTCCCTTCTATCCTTTCCTCTAGCCCTCCCACTTCCTTCTCCTTTGCCCCTTTTCTTACTGTTGCATATTACCTATTATACATTTAGTCCTTAATTACACTTTCAGTTTCTCACACCAGAGAAACTATTTGGAATTTATTCATGTGTGTCCTATTTATTTCACTTAAGAGTATCACCTCAATGTGCATCCACTTAGCTACAAATGACTCTAATTTCTCATTTTTATGGCTGAGTAGTACTCCATTTTATTAAAAAAAAACACATTTTCTTTATCCAATCTCCAGTTGATGGGCATTTGGGCTGTTTCCAACTTTTAGCTATTACAAACTGTGCTGCTATGAACATGGACACACATATATCACTGTGGTATGATTCTTTTAATTCTTTGGGGATGATCCACAGCAGTGGAATAGCGGGGTCAAATGGGACTTCCAGTCCTAGTTTTTGAGGTATCTCCATACTGATTTCCACAGTGGTTGCATCAGTATACACTCCCAACAGCAGTGGAGCAGGGTTCCTCTTTCCCCACAGCACCACCAGCATTTGTTATTGGTTGATTTCATGATAGCAGCCATTCTTTCTGGAGTAAAGTGGAATCTCAGCATTGTTCTCATTTGCATCTCTCGAATAATCAGTGATGTTGAACATTTTTTCATGTATATTTTTCCTATTTCTACTTCTTTGTCTGAGAAATGTCTGTTGATTTCAGATGCCCATTTTTTGATTGGGTCTTTAAATTTGGGAGGTCTGATCTTTTTAAGTTCTTTGTAGATTCAAGATAGTAGACCTTTGTCTGAGGAAGAGCAGGTGAAGATTTTTTCCCACATTGTGGGTTGTCTCTTCACACTGCTGGTGGTTTCTCTTGCTGTGCAGAAGCCTTTTAATAAGAAGAGATCCCACTTGGTGATTGTTTGTGCTAGTTCAAGGGCAACTGAGGTTTTGTTCATAAAATCATTTCCTACACCGATGTCTTCAAGGGTTCTACCTAACCTCCGTTCCAACTGGTACAGAGTTTCTATTTTAATATTTAGATCTTCAATCCATTTTGATTTTAGTTTAGTGCATGGTGAGAGATATAGGTCTAGTTTTAATCTGTGGCAAGTTGAAGCCCAATTTTTCCTGCACCATTTATTAAAGAGGCTATCTTTCCTCCAGTGAGGGTGTTTGGCTCCTTTACCGAAGATGAGATGGCAGAGTGTGGCTGGCGTTGTTTCTGCATCTTCTAATCTGCTCCACTGGTCCTCAAGTCTTTTTCTTTGCCAGTACCATGCTGTTTTTATCACAGTAGCTTTGTAGTAAAGTTGTAGGCTGGGGATTGTGATACCCCCTGCCATGTCCCTGTTACCTAGAATTGCTTTGGTTATTCTGGGTCTGTCCTTGTTTCAAATGAATTTTTGGATTGTTTTCTCAAGGCCTATGAAGTATACTGCTGGGATCTCAACTGGAATTGCATTAAATCTACATAGCAGTTTTAGACGTATGGACATTTTCACTATATTTGTTCTCCCTACCCAGGAACAGGGGATGTCTGTCCATTTTCTGACATCATCTTCAGTCTCTCTTTTCAGAGTGCCATAGTTTTCAGAGAAGAGGTCTTTGATTTCTTTCGTTAGGATGATCCCTAGGTATTTCAGTTTTTTGGATGCTATTGTGAAAGGAATTATTTGCCCTATTTCTCTCTCAGTGAGTCTGTCATTGGTGTAGAGGAAAGCTATTGATTTTTGTGTGTTGACCTTGTAACCAGCTACTTGACTGAATTTGGTTATTAAGTCTAGAAGACTTTTGGTGGAGTTCTTGGGGTCTTCTACATACAGTATCATGTCATCTGCAAATAATGACAATTTGACTTCTTCATTACCTATCTTTATTCATTTTATTTCTTTCTCTTGTCTAATTGCCATGGCTAATGTTTCCAGAACTATATTGAACAGGAGTGGTGACAGTGGACATCCTTGTCTTGTTCCTGATTTTAGTGTGAAAGATTTCAGTTTTTGACCATTTAGTATGATATTGGCTGATGGTTTTTCATAGATGGCTTCTGTCAGTTTGAGGTAGAGACCATCTATTCCAATTTTTTGTAAGGATTTTATCATAAATGCATGTTGCATTTTGTCAAATGGTTTTTCTGTATCTATGGAGATAATCATATGGTTTTTGTCCTTGGCTCTGTTGATACAGTGTATTACATTGATTGATTTGAGTATATTGAACCATCCCTGCATCTCTGGGATGAATCCCACTTGATCAGGGTGTATGATCTTCTTGATGATCTTCTGCATTCTGTTTGCCATTAACTTATTAAGGATTTTTGCATCTATGTTCATTAGTGAGATTGGCCTATAGTTCTCTTTTTCGGTTGGGTCTTTCTCTGCTTTGGGGATCAAGATGATGCTTGCTTCCAGGAATGAATTTGGGAGTATTGCTTCCCTTTCAATTTCATGAAGAGTTTAAACAGTAGTGGCAGCAGTTCCTCTCTAAATGTCTTGTAGATTTCAGCAGTGAAGACATCAGGGCCCGGGCTTTTCTTAGTTGATAAGTTTTTAATTACATTTTCAATTTCATTGGTTGATATTGGGTTGTTCACAATTTTTAGGCTTCTTTGTTCAACTTTGGTAATTCATATGTATCTAGGAATCTGTCCATTTCTTCTGTGTTGTCCATCTGATTGGAGTATAGGTTCTGGAAGTAGGTATTGATGATCCTCTGGATTTCTGCTGGGTCTGTTGTAATTTGACCCTTTTCATTCCTAATTGCATGGATTTGGGCCTTTTCTTTCCTTTTTCTGACAAGGTTGGCTAAAGGTTTGTCAATTTTGTTGATTCTTTCAAAGAACCAACTCTTGGCTTCATTGATTTTTTGTATCATTCTCTTAGTCTCCATTGCATTGATTTCTCCTCTGATCTTTATAATTTCCTCCCTTGTATGAGCTTTGGGGTTGTCCTACTCTTCTTTTTCTAGAAGCTTGAGTTTGGGCATCAGGTTGTTTAATTGGGCTCGTTCTGTTTTCCTAAGATGTGTATTCACTGCTATGAATTTTCCTAGTAAGACTGCTTTCATTTTCTCCCATAGATTTCGATATGTTGTATTGTCATTGTCATTTAATTGAAGAAACTGTCTGATTTCTTCTTTAATTTCCTCTGTGACCCATTGGTTATTCAGAAGTTTGTTGTTCAATTTCCACATGTTTATGAAATCTTTTGAGTTTCTTTTGCTATGGATCTCCAATTTCATCACACTATGGTCTGATAATATACAGGGGATACCTTCAATTCTTTTGCACTTACTTAAACACGTTCTGTGTGTGAGTATGTGGTCTCTTTTGGAGAATGACCCATGGGCAGCTGAGAAGAATGTGTATTCTGATTTTGTGTGGTGCAAGACTCTGTAAACATCTTTTAAGTTCATTTGTTCAAGAGTTTGATTGAATTCTAGTATTTCATTACTTAATTTTAGTCTAGTTGATCTATCTATTTGTGACAGTGGGGTGTTGAGGTCCCCTACTACAATTGTATTAGTGCATATATGACTTTTCATGTCAGTTAGTATTTGTTTTATATAGTTGGGTGCACTAGCGTTTGGTGCATAGATATTTATGATTGTAATCTCTTCCTCTTGAATTCTTTCCTTTACAAGGATGTAGTGTCCTTCTTTGTCTCTCTTAATCAGTGTTAGTTTGAAATCTACTTGATCTGCAAAAAGGACAGCTACTCTTGCTTTTTTGGGGGTTCCTGTCACATGGAGTATTGCTGTCCACCCTTTAACTTTCAATCTATGAGTTTCCTTTTGAATGAAGTGTGTTTCTTGTATGCAGCATATCGTTGGATTTTGTTTCTTGACTCATTCTGCCAGTCTATTTCTTTTGATTGGTGAATTGAGACCATTAACATTGATGGTTATAACTGAAACATATTGACTTGTCATTGCCATGACTTCTTCTTTTTTTGTGTTCTCCTCCTTTACATTTAATTTCTTGTCATGCCAGATGGGTTCATTCTGCTTTGCTTCTTTGGGTTGTGATCCTCAATGTCTGTTCCTAGGCTATTGTGTAAAATTCTTTGGAGTGCTGGTTTGGTATTCATGAAGTTCCTAAGGTGCTCTTTGTCATGAGAGTATCTTATTTCTCCATACATTTTGAAAAATAGTTTTGCAGGGTACATCAATCTGAGTTGGAGGCTGTTTTCTTTTAGGGCTGGGAATATGTCACTCCAAGATCTTCTTGCCTTGATGGTTTGTGTTGAGAAGTCTGCTATGATTCTGATGGGCTTTCCTTTGTATGTGATTTGTTTCTTTTGTCTAACTGCTTGTAGAACTTTGTTCTTCTGTTGTGTTTCTGGAATCTTAACAATTATATGCCTATGTGTAGATTTTTTTTGACCAAGGTTATTTGGAGTCCTATATGACTCACTTATCTGTATGTCAAGCTCTTTTCTCATGCTTGGGAAGTTTTCTGCCATTATTTCTGTGAAGAGATTTTTTATGTCATCTCCACTCTCTCCTGTTTCTTCATTGAGCCCAATCTGTCTTATGTTATTCTTCTTTGAATCATCTAGCAGCTGCTGGATTGATTTCTCATGTTCCCTTATAATTTTGAAGCAATTTTTCTTTTCCTGGTCACTAATTGCAATCTTATCTTCTATATCTGAAATTCACTCCTCACATTGGCTCATTCTGCTGTGTGGACTTTCAGTGGAGTTTTTCATGTCCTGGAAATCTATTTGCATCCATTTTATGGATTCCATTTGTTTCTTATGTTGGGATTCCATCATGTCTCTGAGCTCCTCTCTAGATTTATTAATCATGTCTTGCACTAGGGGCATAATTTCTCCTGTTATCTGAGAAATTATTTCTGATTTCATTTTTTCCAGATCCCCTTTTGTTGTCACTTCAGTGGGTCCATGTTCTTGAGTAGCAGAGTGTTCCATCTCATTTCCCTTTGGGGTTGCTGTAGGTGGTCTGGAAGTCTGGTTTTGAGACTTATTTACGTGTTTTCTCATTTTGACTGGGGTGGGGGGCTGTTAGCACCTGCACGGATTACCACCTCTGAGCTGGGTGAAGTGGGACAGGGGCCAGGAGCAGGGGTAGGGATGGTGACCCAAAAACCCTTTCTTTTGGGCTGGGAGCAGCTGGAGGGATGGTGGCTGGGAAGCCCCTTCCTCTGGACCAGAGGCAGTGGGATGGCAGCTCAGAAGCCCCTACCTCTGGGCTGGAAGTGGTGGGAGGGATGGTGGCCGGGAAGCCCCTTCCTCTGGTCCAGGAGCAGGGGGACAGAAGGTGGCCCAAAAGCCCTTTCCTCTGGGCTGGGAGCAGCGGGACGTATGGTGATCAGGAATGCCCTTCTTCTGGACCAGGAGCAATGGGAAGGCGGCTCAGAAGCCCCTACTTCTGGGCAGGGAGCAACAGGATTCAGTCCCTTGGTCTGGTGGTCTTGTGTCCTCTGTGTCTTTGTAGTGTGGAATCAGGTGGTTGCCTGTCTGCAGTGCGGTGATTCGGTGTCTTCTGTGTGACTCAGGACCTCAGGAGGGCGTGCACAGCCCTGTCTGTCTGCAGCAGGCTGATTCGGTGTGTTCCATGCAACTCAGGACCTGGGTAGGGTGTGCACAGACCTGCCTGCCTGCAGTAGGCTGATTTGGTGTGTTCTGTGTGACTCAGGACCTCGATAGGGCATGCACAGACCTGCCTGTCTGCTAATATTTTATTTTCAATTTAGAAGTATCATATTGTACATTAATTTCAAAGAAAATATATCCAGAAATACCTCTCAACCAATAAGCTATGTATAAAGTAAAAGAAATTATAACAATGACAAGAAGATGCAAGAATATTGAATGATAAGGACAGTTCAAAGGTGTTTGCTCTTCATGGTATGAAACCCAGAAGGAGGATTGGAACCAGGATAGCAGAGTCAGTGTCACAAGGGTCTAGATGTAGATGCTGTTTGGACACAGAAAAGATGCATAATGGTGAATAAACAAAGAAATAAATAAGGCTTGTGTGAACATGGGAGAGGAAGAAAATAAGCACATCAATTAAAATAGAGAATGCCCCCCATATTGTAAGTACTCCAGAAGAATTTAAGACTGGAATTGAAAATCAGATGCTACATATATTGAGGAGGCAAATAAGGGCTAAGTAGTTAGGTATTCTATAGTAATTCAGCAAAGGCCTTATTAAAAATAAATTACAGATTTTCAAGGTGGTACTACATACCTATAAAGTCAGCTACTTTATAGGTTTAACCAGAATGAGCAAATGTTGGAGCCAAGCCTAGTTGACTTACAAAGATCCTGTCTCAAAATTAAAAGCAACAAAGGGCTGGAGTTGCAACACAGTAGTCAATGGTAGAGTGCTTACCTAGTATGTGTGAGGCCCTGGATTCAATTCTAGCATTGTCCTGCCAAAATAAAAATAAAAATGTTACCTTAACTACATTGATTTGGTCATTACACACTGTACACATGTATTAGATTATCACAAAGTACACAATTAATGGTGTAATTTCAATAATTTTTTAATAAATTAAAATTTTAAGTTGAAAAGAATAATTAAAAATATACTATAAAAATAAAACCAAAGGCTGGAAAGAATTTTGGAGAAGTAGAGATGGGAGAAGATTAGTCAATGGATACTAATTTATAGTTAATAGAAGAAATAAATTGTGGTATGCTACTCTCCAGTAATATGACTAAAGAAAGCAATTATGTACTGTATATGTAAAAAAAATGGATTTTGAGTATTTTCACCATGAAGAAATGATAAATATTTGATGGGAGATATGATTACTCTGATTTGAATAGTACCAAAAGTACACATGTATGGAAATATTACATGGTACCCCATAAATAAGGGTCATTTTTGTGTGTCAGTTAAAGCATAAACAAAACAATTCCAAATCCTTTCCTAAAGAGATAAAGACACCAGCCAGACAGGGAGGTGAGGAAGAGCTTTCTAGACAAAGGAAAGAACAAGTGGCAAATCTGTGGGGTGGGTATCAGAATGTTGTGGGTTCAATGAAGAAGTTGGCAGGATGGTGGAGAGGAAAGAGGGAGAGAAAAGGAAGTAGTGGTCGAGATTGTCAAGGACTGTTAGAAACTGGACTGAACACTGCATTGAAGGATTCTGTGCAGTCATACGGGACATGCATCACTCTTAATCCCAAATCTCTCTTAGTATTTTGTTGAAAATTCAGCATACAGTATATGTTTGAAATTTTAAAAGAATAACAGAAAGTATTGCAAGGTTATTGTGATTATTTGGGACAAGTGAAAAAATAGGTTGTATTTGTGTATTACATTATATAAAATTATGCCATTGTATAAATTAATTTCTTCATTTCTTTGTTTCTCTGTGTCTTTATTTTTTGTTTCATTTTGTTTTGTTTTGTTTTGAGATTCTGCTTAACATGAAGGGAATCCAATTCTATATTTTGGCTATAGTGAACAGGGCTGCAATATACATATCTTCTTGGTGGACAAATTCCTCTCTTTTAAGACTATATCAGATATTCCAATATTTTTTTCCCCTTTCTTTTGCCCTTCTCCCTCTTTCTACTTTCCCTTCCTCTTTAGACCTTTTCCTTTCTACTAGGGGGGGATGAAGGGGTGGAATGGAGGGAAGAGGAATGAGAAAAAACAAGAACCAAGATATATCATATACAGGTACAAATTCCCAATGATAAATATGATCATAATGTATACCTAAAATGTACCAATAAACTTAATGGATAAAAAAAGTATATCCAACAGTGGAACTGCTGGGTCATATGGTAGTTTTATTTTTATCATTTTATGGCATCTTCATACTATTTTCCTTACTGACTGTACTGATTTACAACCCCAACAGCAGTATTTGTTGGCTATTACTATGTCTTCTTTTGAGGAATATTAACTCATTTTTAAATTGGATTGTTTCCTTGGTGTTCAACCTTTTGAGTTCATTCCAATGTGGATGTAATTGGAGATCATTTACCTTGAGTGAAACAGACACAGAAAGACAGATATTTCATGTTTTCACTCATTTTTTAGAACTAAGAAATCAGCCTTACCAAAGTATGCAATGGGATAGAGGTCACTAGACAAGGGGAAGGACAAGAGAGAAAGGAGGCAGAACAAAATTAAGAGGAATAGGAATTGCAGTGGGTACCAGGAGGTAAGGAGGAATTGGAGTAGAGGAAAGGTGAATAGACATGTTCAGTGCATGATGTATGGAAATATCACAATGAATGTCATTTATATTTATAATTAATATGTATTAATGAATATAAGTTAATATAAAAGGAAGAGCCAACATACTTTATTTTCTTCATGTACTTTCTGCTAAGTGGTCATCCTTAAATACTGCTCTTTTCATATTGGTAACTCTTCCTTGGGATATTTGGATCTCTGCATATTAATGAGATAGTATAATATTTCACTATTTTGTGTTGCTGTTTTGTAGTTTTGAAATCACACCAGCCATACAAACTAACCAGATGAACGTATTCTCCTCTTTGTGGAAATATTTAATGGTTTAAAAATAGTCAATTTTCTACTTCATGTTAAGCCAATTTGGGTAAATTATAAGGTTATAAGATTATAAACATTGTGTCTCTTTTTTATTATTTTTATTTTAATTTAATACAAGTGGATATCAATAAGAAAAATGTAAAAACCACTCTTCCTACTTCTCTAAAAAACCCCACAATTGTATAATGAAATAACTAGATAAAAGCAGTAGTTAATATACACTGTGTATCATAATCTTAAAAGAATAGCAAAAATGTTCTGCAGAGTACAAATCACAGACAAAAAGGACTGTCTTACAAAGACGAAACAAAGAGATGCAAGCACAAAACTATCTCTTCCATGAACTAAGAATAATGGAAACTTATTCACACAATTCCATAGCACTATTTTAATAAACTTTCTCTTTTTTCCTGAAATCCTCCCACATCTATTATTTTCTATTTATTGAAAATGCTCTTTTAGAGTTGGTCTACTCCATTAGTTCTCCACTTGCTTACCTTATCAGTCTTCAGACTGTCTTTGAATAATCTTGATTATCTGCCTTCCGTGGAGTTTCATTCACCTAGATAGATGAATCTTTTATTTTTATTTCTTTCCTCTCTCTTTTTTTTTTTTTTTTTTTTGGAATTTTTAAGGTCTTGGAATCAAGAAGTACCATCGTCCAATTTTTAAAGTATTTTTCAAACTTCTAGTTAATCCAGGTCTTTTATGATATTATGTGGATATTAGAAATAGTCATTATTTACTAAAATAATAAAGCAATAGAATTTTACTGCATTAAAACTATAGGCCCTTATGGGAAGAGTTGTCATCTCTATGATAATGAGTCCTTTGAATTACACTGTATTCCATTCCATTTTATTGCTTTTTCACTTTTACTTAAACCCATACAATTCTATAAATACATAGAGAGTTATGTCTATTTTCACATTTTCATACTGTTCTTACTGGCAATATTGTATTTCAATTTTAAATTTTTTTGCTAATGTAAAGGAAAATGTCTATCATCTTACTTTGCCTAAAATTTTGCTGTTTGCTTCTTTGTTATACTAATATTGCTGTAAATTCTTATATATAGTGCCTAAATAATCCATGTGTATTTCTCTCCTTATATACACTTCATATATAATCCATATATACATTCTATATACAATCCATGCACATACATATGTCAAAGAATAAAAAATTCCTTGTTAATGCAGATGTGTTTTTCAAAACAATTACTATTTCACGGTAATTGTTTGATGATACAGTGTTGAACAGAATGTGATAGTGGGCATCTGTACCTTCTGCCTGATTTCAAGTGAGTGGCATTTATCACTAGGTATGATTTTCCTGTAAGATTGTAAAGATATCCTTATCCTTGGAGAAAAAATCCTTGCATTCCTAATTCACTGAGATATTTTATTAATAGCCAGTATTGCATTAATTAAATTGTTTTGCCTGGATACTGACATTTAAATGGCATGCATGCTCAATTTAAATCACTGAGGTTTTCGAGTTGCCTGTTAGATGAATTTAATGTGACTATTTTGAGTAACATATAAGTGTTTTGTTTCTTTTTTCAAAATGATTGCTAATAACTAAGAATTCTGCTACTCTAGATTCAGGATAAACCCCTCTTTTGGCCCTATGATTCAACTTAGATGAATTAAACTAGAGATATTTACAGCTAAATGTATGCACATTAAATCCACGCTATTAAGTGAAATAAATAGGACATATATGTGTAAATCCTGAATAATTTTTCTGGTGTGAGAAACTGAAAGTGTAAATAAGGATCAAAATGTATAATAGACAATGTGAAATAAGAATTTAAGAGAATACTATTCTAATCAAAATTTTAAAGTATGATTCTTTTGTATATATCTATAATATTATAAAATGAAGTTATTCATTAGTAGGAATTATTTCTTCTCTTTGAATTTTTAAGACATTTATAGAAGTTCAGGAAAATATTAAGACAAGAAAAATAATGGTAGAACTATTATAATAGAAATTATAACTAACTTGAAGTTTGCTTACTCAAAGGATGGACTATGTACTTAAACCAAGTCTTTAATAAATAATTCTTATAGGATATTCAAAAATGTATACTTAACTTCTTCTGTGAAAGAAAGATATTTTAATTGAGGCTGTCTGCTAGGATATACTAAACATGAAATCTTCCTGTCACAGCCTGTCAAATAGCTGGAATTACACACATGCATCACTACACCTATTTTAACAATATTTAAAGTATTATTCTAGGAGATTTAAAGGAAACTTTAAAAGTTGAATTAAAGAGCACCAAAGTCCTTGAACATGCTGATAAATGAAGGTAACAAAATTATTTGTATTCAACCTGTCAGTTTTCAATATTATAGATTTTATGTCCTTTTCTAACTTTTTAATGATACTCTTGTTCCTATTGAAAAAATGATGCAGCCATTTTTCTGATGCTATCTTGGTGCTAGCTTATCATTTTCTTATCCTCCTCTTTCTCCAGGAAAAAAAAGATATGAAAAGATTGTTAATTTTAAACCTTCTGAAATTTGCAGATAAGGGTCAGAGATTTCATTGTACTATTGAGTCAAATCTATCCTCTGCATGTGCAGATGAGGTGTGGAGACCATAGGCTTTTCCACTATACATCCCACGTATGTTCCCTCTTATCATAAGCAAACAGACTTGGAGAAAAGCACACACCATATATTAGATATCTATGAACAACCACTCACATCTTGTTAACATAATGTAAAATATTTAGTCTTTTAGTCAAAAGTGACACTATTTTAATAGTATCACAAGGTGCTCCAGACACTTTGATCTCTCTGTAATAAGACATTGTGGAAGATGTTGGTGAGACCACTCTGTCTGGGAAATTGACTGAAAAGCAGTTCATAGCTGTACTTCTCTACATAAAGTCTTCGAGAAAGCAAAAGGGTTCAAACATAACCTCATTAAATAAGACAGCAAGTCTAAGTGGCATCCAAAGCTATTAAACAAACTAGATTGGTCCATAATAATAAGAAGCATATTTCACATCTGTTGCATAGTACAGAGCTTTTAACAAGTAATAGGCATAATGTGCTGGAAAATAGTTGCTATTCCCCATCAGTATATCATTGTCAATGGTAGTCCTGTCTCAGAAGAAGCACTTATCTCATACACTTTATTGCTTGATAGCTTGGTGATTGCTTTTACAAAGCAATAAATTGATGGACTGATTCAGCACTGACATTAGGTTGTGCTCATTTTCAGTGATTGATGCTTTGAATTAGAACTCTTGTATTCCTCTCTGCTTTGGAATATGAAATTCTAAGCAGCCTGTCGATGTTACAAATAGAGCAGCTTAACTGATTCCAAGTGAGTTATATTTATTCACTTAAATAACTAACAGGCTTTCCCTTTAATAAAATTCTCATAATTTATATTTTAATACCTACATTTCCAATTAAATTGTCTAGCCACTAAAAAAAACCTTGAAAAATAGAGTGTATTTTTAAAATTGAAAATTTCAAAGCATATGTAGGAAAATGTACAAAATTCAAACATATAAACTACTATAATTTATTAGAAAAATTGAATAATTTGTTTCAAGTTTAAAAGACAAAATCTATCATTTTTCATTAAAAAGAAATTATTTGACTTTGTAGTTTTAAAATAGTAAAAACCTAGAAAGATAAAAATAAGTTAATAAAAATATATTGTTTCTTTGTTTTACATCATTTCACTCTTTATCAGAAATTTACTATGGCAGCATTTATTGCAAATTGTTACTATTAAGCACATTACTGTAGAAGCAAACAAATTCAATTAAAGTGCATTAAGATGAGGTATTTACTATTTACAAAGGATTAGCAATTTTGAGTGCATGATAATATGCAGTAAAATATGTAGTAAATATGAAGTAGAATATGCAATAAAAAAATAATGCTAAGAAAAGATAAATTTAATGAAATCAATGCTACCTTTGAAATATAATTTCCATTTGATTATCTCTGTATTTGCATAGTTTCTAATTTCATCATATATATTGCTTCATATGCCAGCTTTTGTGAAGAATAGATTCTGAGAAATAGAATTGTTGAGAAAAAAAATTGGATATGTAACTTGATAAAAACAGCTAAAATTCTTTTTTTTTTTTTTTGATGATGATACCGGAGATCTAACCCAGAGTCTTACCACTAAACTATATCCCCAGTAATTTTTAATTTTAATTTTAACTTTTAATTTAAATTTAAATTTTAAAAATTTTGAGGCAGGGTCTCATTAATTCACTAAATTGACCAGACCAGGCTCAAGTTTGAGATCTTCCAGTCTCAACCTTCCAGAATGCTGGGATTACAGGCATGCATTACCATGCCCAGTTCAAAAACACTGAAATTCTTTTAAAAATTCCAAAGCAATTGGTACCATTCATAAATTTGTAGTTACATTTATACTGACAACATTTTAGAACATTAAGAAGATAAATTAATAAACACTTATTAACAATATTTTTATTATTTTTAATTCATTTATGTAGTTTTAAACATTAATACATTTGGAAGTTTTTAATGTTCTGAACACTGGGAATAAACACGCTATAATATACCACACATCTTCAAGCATCACAAGTGTAAACAAATTATTAATTATGGGATGTAATTACATAATTGTCATTTAATAAAAAATCTTGTTTTTACTTTGTGTTATTGCTTGCTAAGCAATGATGTTATTCTCATAATATTCCTTTCAAAGAATTTTCTTTTGACACACATGCATTTGTGTGCATAAATATATAAAATTGCTGATTTATAAAATAGTAAAACAATAATCATGAATTACCTATTCATGGAGTAGAAATATTTATGATTTATAGAATCTTATAGTTGTGGATGCTGATTAAATTGATAGGTAATGTTCTCTAGTAGATAAAATTGAGTAACTATTTGTATTCTATAACAACATTTCTGGAATACTCAAGAGTTTCTTTAATATTAAGTTTCTTTTATGAATTTATTAAATAAATCAAATATTAATGTATGCATTAAATTATATGCATAAATATTTTTAAATGTTCTCTCATATCTTTAATGCTTACAAATATGTACATTTTATGTTTATAAGTAGAATTCTTAAATGATTCTAAGATACTCAGCTATGACACCATTTGGTTGGAAGAAGAAATCCAAATAAATGCATGAACTACTAATATAATGCTCCCAAGTCCTTCAAATATTGTGAAAATACATTAAAAGTTTCACACATCGTTTTCAGTGAACTTGTGTTCCTTTGTAGTACTAATCTTATGGAATTCCTCTTGGAGGAAATTATTTTGTTTGGAAATTATTTAAAAAATGGTAGAGATGTTTTAGGACTTCAGGAAAATGTTGACATACATTTGATGTCAGATGCCGTGTACTCTCATTTTAGCCAGGATAACAGGCTTGGTGACCGGGCACTGCTCAGGATTGGATAGGCATGGAGACTCAATAGTGATGAATAAGTAGTTATTCTCGGTATGCTACAGAAAATAAAAATTTCCCAAGTATAATCATGTCAAGTCACCCCCAAATGTAGAAGACTAGGAAACAATGAGGGCTTTTATTGTTTTTTTCTGCTTTGGGGAGTTTATGATTATTTTTCCATATTTATTTTCTCTAATTTAAACTTACTTTTTTAATTGACACATAAAAACAAAATTGTTCATATTGATGGGGCACTCTCTGATGTTTTGATAAAGCTGCACCTTGCATACTATTTACATTAGTTTAATAATATAATCTCTGAAAACATTTGGCATTTCTTAATTATATAAATATTTAAAATTCATTTTTATATCTTTCTGAGATACATAGTATAGATTTTCTATCTATAGCCATCCTACTGTGTAATGACAGAAGAGAAGTTCTTGCTTCTCGGTCACTGTAACTTACTACCCACTGATCAAACTTTCCTCACCCTGCCTCCCTCCTACACTCCCTGAAGCCTGGTCACCCCTTTTCTACTCTTAAATTTGATTAAAATGTCTTTTTTTATATTCTACATGTGAGTGATATCATGCCATGGTATTTTTTTAATGCTACAAATTATGTACACCTGGAGAGACAGAGAAAGCTACATTACTTATATATCTAATTCCCTTAACACTTGGAAAAATTAGGTGTTCCCTGAAATCTATTTGTAGATAAGGCCAAAGGAGATTTGTCATAGTGTGAATACTTAATTATAGTGTGAAATACATAAACAGAGAATGTTCCCTAAGGCAAATAAAACCAGAGGGAGATTACTAATGGTTTGACATTTCTATTTTTTATCAAAACATTTTTTCATCTTATAAAGAGTGTACATAAATGTTAGATTCAGATCTCACAAATATAGAAATATAAAAGTTTGAAATGTGTATATTGGAGTCATGTTAACCTTAAAATAAACTGTAGTATTGCAGTTGAATGTCCATTTTATAGATGTTTCCTTTGAAAGTAAAGTTAAAATCAGATTTGAAAAAGGGCACTTTTAAATTAGTACTTAAGTGACCTTATTATCAGTAGTAGTAAACTCTTACATGTACATATTTTCTTACTTGTACAATAAAATAAATGTATTATTAATAAAACCATGCAAATACATAGAAAAAAATAAGCCAAATGTGTATGGACAATGGCAAGCAAGTTTTGGACATACTAACATTAACATAAGGAAATGAAATAGAAGTTGCAAGGCCCAGATGGAAGTGAAGCATGCCTGGTGCCTTCCCTTGCTTTGCTCGCCCATCACTGCTGATCAGTGCTTCCACACAGACTCTAACATAATCTCAAGGACAGCTTTCTTCAAAAATGCTCATGTTGCAGGTGGCCGTTCATGTATCTGAAGTCTCTTATCACTATCTGCTTCCCTGTGTTACACATCGCGATCTCTCTTTTAGTCACTTTTTGTACATTTTTCTTCATCTGGTCCAGATTGCTATGTGGGCTTCCTTTGAACTTTTCCTGATTTCATTCCGCCTTTCTTTAAGCAAGGCATTTTGACCACAGTGAATTTTTAAACAGCACCAGCTGAGTAAACAGATGATAAGAAGAACTGAATAGATAGGAAAATGTAGTCTTGAAACATTTGTGGGGGTTGAAGAAGCTGAGAATCTTGGTTCAAAGTCTTTCAAGTTACCTGTGATTTTGAGATGGACCGCTTATGATTTGCCTCTTACAGAGATCAAACATTTAATTCCATATATCTAGGAACCTATAAAATGTACTCGTTTCTGGATATTTTAAAAATGAGTTAATAATAGGGAAGTAATATAATTTAAGCAGTGTGCAGGAGGTATGTTTAAATCTAGAGAACACAAAGAAATAATATACAGCAAGGTGGAAAAAGTTTAAGTTTGACTCAGTCTGGATTGGTTATAGTGAAATTCATGTTAATACATTTTAATGCTTTTAATTGCAGTTTCATTTTAGTAAATAAGTAATATGTTATTCAATACAACATATGGAAGGCAACATCTAATGGAAGTTGAGTGAGTGTTATACCAATGGATTAAGAATATGATATAAGCATCTTGATATTTAAAGTCTAGTATCCAATTGCATGATAGTAGATGACAATCTATTGACACAGATTATACAAAGACTATCAGAATTGCCTTATATAATACATAGATTGACATTAAATTTCATTCTCTTTATGAAATCTTTCTATCAGATATCTTTAAATTTAACCTGAGTTTTTTTTAAATCAGAAGATACTTGGAAAATATCATATGCTGATCCTTCTAATGTGTTTCTCAAACTATTAAAAATACAATATATTACAATGGATTTCAAATTTTCCAATAAGGAATAGCAATTGTGTGTTCAAAATTTTAAGTATCATTTGTAATACATGAAAAGAGCTGAATATAAATAGCTCAAAACTAGTATTAATAGAAATATTTTTCAGAATATTGAAAGTATGAATCAAAAAAAGAAAACTCTCTTTATCTTGATCACTCCTCCTACCTATCCACATACTGAATAAATACCTGAGCATTAATCTTTGGAGTGGTTAATTAAATGAGTCAACCTACCTGGTCCAAGAGATGATTCGATAGCTATTGTCCCAGCCCTAATCTCCTACCCCATTTCTCCCTGAGAGACATAATTTTATTAGTCATGTTCTCCATAATTATATGAGTCATGGTCCTCCTGATATAACCAACAGGATACACATACAAATAAACATGCACACACATATATGTTTATTTATTTGTATGTATTTATAAATGATGAAAGAGAGTGATAATTTAGTGTCAGGACTGGCTCACATGATCATGGAAGTCAAGAAGTCCCATTATAGGAACATTCCCCCCTGTAAGGTAGAGAAACCGGAAAGCTGGTAATGTAACCAAAGGCCTGAGATGGGGTTTGTGGTGGAGCATTAGAGGGTAAGATAGGACATTAAAGCTGGAGCAAAACCAGTCAAAAGGTGGGTAGAATCTGTCAAAGTCATGAGACCCAGGGCATATGCTCAAACACAGTATCCAAGATGACTGTTGGGCTCCTGAGTAGTATACATGAAACCAATTTGCAAGAGCTATTTTCAATTCTTCACTTACATTGGTATGAAGCCAAGGGAGTCAGTAGGGTAGTTTGTAGTTTAAATCTTGCACCATGCCAAGGGAGTTTTTGATAGGATGAAACCATCTCAATGCCTCATTTGCATGATTGAGAAGCCAATCCAGGAATTCTAGTTACAAAATATCTCTTTCCCTTTTCCTCATGGCTGTTATGAATCTGTTCACCAGCCTGGTTTCACTCTGCAAAGTGTATTTATTTCCACTCTCAATAAATACATATTCCTATGACTTATCTGTGTGTCTTGTCCAATTCTTTATTCTGGACAAGAACCTGGAAAGGATTCCCCCAGGACCCACCATATGGTAACATTTTCCCAACAAACAAGCCAAGAGATAACACCCTTTGGGAAAATTCTATTCTTTCTTTCTCTCTTGCCTTTCCTGTTTTGGTTCTTTCATAAAAGGCATGAGTGAGACAATTAAATTTTGTTAGGGCATCTACCACTATCCTTGTGGTGGAATGAACCATTTTAGTCTCCATTGGATGTAAAAAAAATATGCACCATGCAGGTTCCATGTGTGTATGACACATAAAATTCAATATGTCTCTTTTGCCCTCATACTTTTGTTCTTCCTGATACTTTATTCAGCTTTCTCATTTTGTAGGGGGAATAGCTTTCAGTACCTTCATCTCCTGCTTGAATAGCTACCTACTTCACCCTGCCCCCTTTTGTGCCCACTATGATCAAAATATAATTTGGGCTTTTCCCCTAGATGATCTTACCTTCTATTTCTAGCTGTCATTAGTAAGTTTCTGCAGAGTCTCATTTTCTAAAATCTTAGGGAGTTATTCCAATTCACCTTTCTATCATGTCTTCCAATTGTTCCTGTGGACACCAGAAAATCTCACTCTTATAGATGTGTTATGGTCTCCAATTTCAGGAAACATATGGGCCTCCTCCTCTTTTCCCTTCTAAATCTGGGTAAATTCCTTACCTTTTCTTCTGAAATAAATTCAGTTAATTAAAACACATAAGACTAAAGGCCTGAGGGTAAAAAAAATCAGACAATAAAGATGAAACCAAGTGGTTATATAAGTATGCAGAAGTAGAACTGGATTATTTGGTCAATAGATAATGACCCTATCTTTGCACTTAAAACTGTCTAATAATATTTTCTTTAAATGATGAAAAATAGGCTTCTATCTCTGCCGTTTTAAAAATAATTACAGAGGTCTTTTATTTTGCAATAAATGGAAGGGATACTGTTTCTCAAGTAGTTAGATGGAGCCAATAGGTGGCTCCAATCTGGTCCCTCAGAGTCATAGTTAGCTAAAACTATTTATGATACTATGCTTAGGTTAGATATTTTCTGCAAAAGGAAAGGAAAATCAGCTGAGATCCCTTATGTTCAGGCTTTTACGGCTCTTTATCAGAAACCATTACTTTTCAAATGTCCAACAGATATGGTACTTAAAAAATCTTCTGAGTAGGAGATTGAAATCATTGATAATTTTCTCCTCAGATCCTCACCCGTTTCTCAGGGAGATGAGTCTCCCTCACTTGTTTAATAAAGTAACCATACTCAAAGATCTCCTCAACCTTCTCCTTATAACCTTCACTGAAGTAAATCAGTTCCACCCTATCAAAGTGACTCTGAAACTTCATCAGAGGATAGCTCTGGAAAGAGAAACAGTACTCCCCAGCCTCCTCCTCAGAGTAGCTTTAAAGCTCTACTCCCCAGAGAGCTTTAAGATCACAGAACACACTCAGAATGGAGTTTCTTACTCTTCAACTCACAGATTATCCTACTCCTAAAAGAGGGCCCAGGAATACAGGGGACTACTTGAGTCCAGGCTCCTTTATTGATGACAGATACCCAACAATGCAAGGAGTATTTATGCTGGTTTTCAGAAGATCCAACCAGGTTTGCAGATGAGTATCAAACTTTGACCATTGCTTTTGACTTCTAATGGTATGATATGCAATTTTTCTTGGTCATTTTGCTATACACCAGATGAAAAACACTGACTTCTAGAAAAGAATAGGAGATATGCAGATGCACAATACCCTGAAGAAAGAAAATGGAATCACCCAACAGGGAATTTGTGGATTTTTAAAATTATAATCTTCATTTTCAATGTTCTCATAAAGGTCTGCATTCATAATAATCAACAATCAATTTCTTTCTGTGAATTGAAAGCAGGAAAGAATAGAGACTGAATGTATTTTATCTATTCACAGAACTTTGACTTTTCTAATTTTCTTTTTACTTTTGAATATTTAGTACAACACATCAACATAAAAAAAGAAATGTGTATAGAAGTTATTTATAGTACTTACATTGCAATTTAAAAAGGTTACAAGTTCCTCCACAGATAAAAAATGATGGCAATAAATTTCCTAAGAATTTAAAACATCTCTACCGCATATGTCCCACTTCATGCAAATCAAGCTTCCCTCTCTGATCAGCATGTAAGAAGTTACTCATCTCTTATCTAAAAGAAATGCCTTCTTTCCGTTTCACTGTCGTAAAATATCAGATACAATGAGATTTCAGATTGAGACAACATAAGCAAGGAAGCAAATTCAATTCCTTTGTGCCTCTCTTCTCCCTCTGTTAAATAGCCACAGGAAAATCAGTAAGATTGTGACTTCTCCCCATTATGAATGAGCAAAGGAGCAATGTGACTATTAGTTTCCTTGAAAGCCTTCACATTGTGAAACCTCTGTACGGATCAATTCACAATCTTCCTTTTGTGATAGGAAATTGTTCGTAGAAATCCTTTTAGAAATTCCCTTTTATACATAGTCCTTAAAATCCTGTCCCCCAGTCCCCTTTAGCCTTTGGTATAGAGACTCACAAACACATTAGGTGAGCATGACTCTCAGTAGGCACAAACCAGCGGAAATTATTAATGCAATCTAACAAGATGCCTTCATGCAAATGTTAAAAGAGAACAACTTCTTTCTGTTATGAATTTTTTGCATTCCCTCAAAATGCATTTATCAAAATAAACTATTTAAAAATAACATAGGAAATCTATTCAAAAATGATTAATGAATTGTTTTGCAGTTGCATAGCTCAAAATATTTCCTTTATCTAAGTAAGACATTACCTATAGGGCAGTAGGTTTAGCTAAATAAGAAACAATGTTTTGAGTCTCTAGCCAAGTAGTGGCAAATAATGCCTTCGAAGCTTATGAGCTTTAGAGTGCCAGCTATAGTAACTGTCATTCACCCGTAGAATCATTCTTCAGCACAAGCCTCCCCACATTCACCTTAGGGCTTATGATGAAAGGCTGCTCTAAGTAAACCTGAAAATCCCTCTCTAAGCTGGCAAGAAACTCAAAGCATCTAAAAGATGATTCATTGCTCAGAACATCATTTTTTTATTTGCAGGAGAGTTGAGAATTGTACCTGAAACTAATGGCTATGTAAGAGAAAATGAAGAAACGTGCAGGAAAAGGAAGTAGACTGTATGAAATAATGACATTCTTTTCTTTCCTGGTAATCTTAATTTTTTATATCTTATTATAAGTATCACATTATTTATTTCTGTTTGAATGTGGAAATAATTTAAACCTCATTCTCACTTTTCCCCTTGTCCCTGCAGCTGGGGAAGGTAAGATGGGCCCTATTTTTCTCCTCCATAAGCTATGCAAGAGGCATCCTAAGGGAGTGAATTCTTACCAGAGCCCCACACTAACCCCTAGATACATCCCACATCAGTTTCCTCTCTTACCTATCTATCGAGTTTTGGACAAACTTAAAATTTATGCACATTCTGGTCTGTATGTAGCTTCGTCACTTCTGACATCAAAACCAAATTTTCAGTGGGGATCCATTTTGCTTCTACAGGATGACCCCAACAATTAGATGGCATAAAATCCACTAAGTTATTTTTATGTAAAGTGTATAAAGGCTAAATTAAGAATTATTCAAATTCTAGGGCTGGGGATTTAGCTCAGTGGTTCTGGCACCTGCCTCGCAAGTGCAAGGTCCTGAATTTGATCACTGGTACCAAAATGAAAAAAAAAAAAAAAGGAATTATTCAAATTCGAAATCAGCCAAACCTTTCTAGTGCATTCCCCAGAACATAAAACATATTTATAAAAATAAAATTGCCACAAATGCTATTAGTTTTGTGCATGAGCAGACACCATGATCTTCAGAGAGAGAGAGCAGATGCGGTCTTATGACATGAAAGCTCCTCCCAATTACACAAAGTGTTTTAGAGCTAGAAAGTTGGAAACAGAGAACCTTTAAATATTTTCAAGCTATTCTTAAGACATCTGCTTCTGTGACTGCATTAAGCTGAACTATTACTACCCAAACTCAGAAAAATTATTTTGTAAGAGCACAGTTTTTTTCAAACACTAAATTCTCTGTCTTCTTTCATTAATATAGTCTGAAACATTATAAAACATAATTACCAATAACATTGGTGGCAAGACAAAATGGCTAAGAGTGGAATAAAAAATAATATATAGAAATATTGTCAAGTGATATCCCAATTATTAGTTATGAGGTACAGATTTTAAAAGAATTGTATTAAAAATGTTCAGGAAAATCAATAGAATAGGTAGCTCTACCATTTAGGTAGATTTAGAAATGTCCAAAGTAGAAAATATAGTGAAATTAAAGTTCAATAATGGGATTAAGACAGTATTAGACATAGCCAAGAATGCTAGTAATTTGAAAACATGTTCATGCAAATTATTGCAATTGAAGAAGAGAGGGAGAGAAGATTACCATGTGTAGAAAGGATACAGATATAATGAATATGAAATTGTATTCTAAAAAGGAAAATATGTAGAATATTAGGAGGAAACACAATTTAAACAGTTAAAACTGAAATATCCTTAAAAAGTTAATTAGAAATATTAATTCTTATTTTGAAAACTCTATAGAGTACTTCATGATAAAATGGAAGAAAAATCCATGCTGTCTACTGTGAACAATACTGTAATGAACATGGAACTATTGATAGTGTCCATCGAGGGATACATTTATAAAGAAAGTGTCATATATATATATGTATATATATATATATATACACACACACACATATATATATGCATAGCACACACATATATACATGCATAACACACACACACACATATATATGTGTATATATATATATATATACACGCACATACAAATACAATGGGATATTCTTCAAACTTTAAAAAAGAGAGAAATAATGACCCTTGGAAAAATATAGATGAACCTGGAAGACACTGTGCTAAGTGATAAAAATGGAAACAGAAAAACAAATACTACTTGATCTCACATATATGTGGAATCTAAACATGTTAATTTCATAGAACCAAAGATAGCATGGTAGTTTCCAGGGCTTAAGTTAGGGGAATGAAGGGTTGAGAAGATATGGATCAGAGTGTATAGAATTTCTTTTAGGTAAAAGAAACAAAGAAACCTATTGTACAACATAGTGACTGTAGTAATAACAGTGTATTGTATCCTTGAAAATTGCTAAGAGAGTATATTTTTGTGTTCTCACCAGACCACAATACTTATGTGAGTTAACCCAGTTAATTAGCTTAATTAAGATATTGTGTGTGTGTGTATATATATATATATATATATATACATTTTAAAACTTTATGTTCTACAAAATAAATTAACAATTTTTGTCAATTGACTTTTTTCAATTAAAACGGAATCTGTGGTAGAGAGCCTGCTGAGCATGCAAGAGGCACCTAGCTCTAATAAATAAATAAAAAATCAGAATCACTTTCTCCAAATCCTTCTGAAAACTATTGATAAGGGAAAAACTGAAAAATTATAAGAGAAATGGCTAATGGAATGACATATTTAATGTACTGAAAGTAAATTTTCAATCTAAAATAAAAAATCTTTTGAAAAATGAAAGAAAAATACATTAATATTGAGAGAAAGAAATACAATGAATATTTTTCACTGGCTAAGCAATAAGAGAAATCTTAAAGGGAATTCTTAAGGCAGGATGAAAAGTATCCTCAAGGAAATGCAGAAAAAAAAAGAGGTGCATCAAAAAAATACAAATGTTAGTAAATCTAAATAAATGTTATGTATGAATAATAAGAACACATTGAAAAGTTTTTCACGGCCATGGAATGAAGAAAAATAGAGAGAAATATTGGAGGGTGGTAAAGTGGTAAAGAGTGGATATAGGATTGATAATGTACCATAAGTTTTATGAAGTGGTAAAAAGTGTTAACAAATTTTACGAAGATAAAATTGATTTTTTGTTTTGTTTTGTTTTGTTGAAATTGTGTCTTGATGCTTAGTTTAGGATGACTTTGAAGTCATGGCAATCTTCCTGTGTCAGCTACTAAAAGTCTGGGATTACAGATGTGGGCCACCACACTCAACTCTAAATGGCTTTTATTATGAGCCAAATGGAACAAACACATTCCATCTGTATTGGTCACCTTTCCAACTGCAGAACAAAATACTCAACACCTCCAATTTAAAGAAATAGAGGTTTATTTGGCTCATGATTACAGAGGATTCAATGCATGGTTGATTTGCCTCAAAGCAGGAACAGCATGGTAGGAGAGTATGGCAGAGAAAAGCTGCTGACTTCCTTGTGGCCTGGAAGAAGAGCACAGGGAAGAGTGCCAGTGAGACACACACCCTTCCAAGACATACATGTGCTTAGGGACTCACATCTACTGAGGCCCTCTACCTAACAAAACATTCAACCATAAATATCAATGGGTTAATCCACTGGTGAACACAGTAGCCCATGATCCAGTCACCTCTCCTGGGGTCTCTTGAGCCAATCAAGTTGACAATTAAATCGTTTCATCACATTCTACTTCTTTTTATGAATTATACTTAAAACACTGAAAAAATAAACAAACAAACAAACAAAAACATACAATTACCAGAAGATTCTGAAAGGCTGGAGTAAAAAAAAAGCCAGAAAAACTGGCAATTCAGGATCCAAGATAGGGTGCAATAAAGAATTCCAAGTTTTATTCTTTTTTTCCTCCTTTTGATTCATGGTGGCTCCTGGTAGTAGAGCTTTCTACAATCAACTGTGACTGCAGGTGGGGCACGACTAGTGCTTTCTAGAATTTAGTAAACACCAAGTCAAATAATTCCATTACCACTCCCCATCTCTCTCTGCTGAATATCCACAGTCTAGATATAGAAAAAGTGAATTTTACACTTCTCTCTGTCCCTAATAGAGAGCTAAGGGAGGAAGAAGCTGGGAGAGAATGACTGTTTAAATCTGTATGTGAAGCACTGAGCTCACCCCCATCTGACACATAGACAAAATTAACAAGAATCAGAACTGGAAGAGGTTCAAGATGTTAGCTGTACCATAGATCACTTCCAAGGCAATACTTCAAGCAATTCATACAAGTATATTACCACAAGGGTTAAGAAAACTGTATCAAAATTAAAAAGTGGGGTGAATTCTGGACACTAAAATAGAAGATTTAATTTTAAAAACCTAATGTTTCATAGTGTGATACTCAAAGGATCCAGGGTAAAAATTAAAAACAGAAGAATCAGAATCATGAAAATCTAGAATCCAATAACAAAAGTTGAACAACTGTGCTAAACAAAATACCTAATAAAATCAACCTAGAGGAGGAAAGGTTTATTTTGGCTCATAGTTTCAGTTCCTGCTCATTTGGCTCCAGCGCCTGTAGGTTTGTAGTAAGGCAGAACATCATGGAGTGGTGGAGGAAAATTCCTTATTTTATGCCAGTCAGAAAGGAGAAGGAGAAGGAGAAGGAGAAGAAGAGAGAAAGAGAGAGAGAGCCAGATTGAAAGGGGCCAAATACAAGTTATAGTCTCCAAGATCACACCTGCATGACAAGTGGCTCCTCTAGACCCTAACTTCTAAGTTTCCATCGCCTGTCAATAATGTCATCAAAATATGAGTCTATCTGTGGATTAATTCATTAGTAAAGTTAGAGCCCTCTTGATTCAACTGCCTACCAAAAGCCTCCTGTCTGGACGTATGAGCTTTTTGGACAACATCTTATATCCAAGGTGTACACCAATAGAAATCAATGCCAAGAAGCAGATATTCCAAGAATTTGAAAAAAAAACTTTCGAAACGTCTATCATAAAATTGCCACAATATTGGGGGCCTGGGATTTAGCTCAGTGGTTCCAGCGCCTGCCTCACAAGGGCAAGGATCCGAGTTCAATCCCCAGTACCAAAAAAAAAAAAATTGCCACAGTAAATAATCATGAACACTTCTTAAAATAAATTTTAAAATGGAAATATTTCTAAAGAAAGTGAGCTTATGAAGATCCAAATGAAAACTTCAAGATATCACAAATTCATAGTCTACTGACCGGGTTCAAATGTAAAATACATGCACCTGTGAAAAGTATTTCATGAACATAGAATTGATCTATAAATTTTATGAATGGGAAGCAGGGATAAGAGTTCAGGAAATCCTCAGTTAATGAACAAAATAGAGAAACATATAGTCTCCATGTCATCAGAGTCTCTGAACTAGAGGGAGAAAATGTGTGGTTGAAAACTACCTTAAAAACTACATAGAAATATTTCAAATAGGTCAAAAGACACAAGATTCAATAAGCCCAGTGAACTTCAAAGTGGACAAACCTAAATAACTACACACCCAGATATGTCACATATAAATTTCTGAAAAATAAATACAAAAGAAATGATACCTGCTAAGAGAAATGGTGAGTCACCTGCTTAGGGACAGTAACTCCAATAGGAGGTCGAAGAGTCCAATGGCTATAGATTTTTCAGTCCCAGAAGGACAGAGCGCTATGATTTTGGAGGTGTGGGGGAAGTTGCACATTTTTCAAATGTTGAAAGAAAAAGATGTGCAACTTGGAATTCTGAAGGCAAAAAATGGGGACATTTTAAGAAACTTTCAGCTGAAGGAAAACCAAGCTATTTTACCACCAGTGTTCCTTCTTAAAGGAATCAATAAAAAATTCTTCATATCAAAATATTATAGCATAAAATAATATCAGGGATGAAGTAAATATCAGATATATACATATCAAATATATATATAACTAATCTCTATAGGATTTTGTTTTGTTTGGTTTTTAGGTTTTTAGGTTTTTGGTTTTTTGAGACAGGGTCTCACTTCATAGTGTACACTGGCCTTGAACTCACTATGTAGCCCAGGCTGGCCTCAAATGGTGATCCTCCTGCCTCAGCATCCCATATGCTGGGATTACAGGTGTGTACCACCACACCCAGCTTATAAGTTTTAATTATATTTTATGGTTGAAGGAAAATATTTGTTGATAGGGTTAATAATTTATGCAGAGGAATATTAAATATACTATATAGTATTAAAAAGAAGAGTAATTTGGAAAACTAAACATTAATTTCCATTGGAATTATAAAATACTGAAATAAGTAAAATTTGAATAGTATTTATATGATATGTATAATGTATATATCCAAATATAAATTATAGAGCAACTACTACAGATACACAGTTATATATGTTTAAAACTATAGCTAATGAATCAAAATAAAATACTACACATATTCAATTACTCAAAACAAGAAAAAATGTAAATGTTTATCATCCAGCCTTTGACATGATATATCTGCTTGGCCTTGATTTTGAGTTTGGACATAGCTTCCTGTATGTCATGAGTAGAAGTCTCAGCTCTGCTATGCAACTTTGGGAAAAGTGCTTACCTTCTCTGTACTTTTCTCATCTGCAAATGGAAATTATACAACATCTTACTTGCAAACTAGAGAAACAAATCCTATGAGTAGTGTGGGCATGTAATAAATGTAAAATAACAGTGAGACTCTTCTTCTGCCAACAAGTACAGCAGAAGTGGGTAAGTTCTTCTTAGCAGTTACCAAGACTTGTTATCTCATCCTGGAAATAATGGCTATGTGGGTGCATATTACTGTAGCTGTGGCAGACTCTTTTCTAGTCCTGTGTCTACATTGACTGGAAAAATGCTGGCAGATCTTCCCCCATTTGAATTTTATCTTTACTTGTCACTCTTTCAATTTTACCTTAAGATTTTACCATGTTTACTTTGTAACATTCATGAATTTTTTTAATATATAAAACAAGTGATCTTGACCAATAATATATTGTGATAATATGTATAATATTAATCCACATACAAAGATGGTAGTAGGAAAAATAGTATCACAATCTTTATTGCATATAATTTCACTGTGCAGCATAATGTATTTTATAGAGTACTGATTAAAGGTGGTTAAAATAAATTTGAAATCATCTTACACAATATCAAACATTAGATGCAATAAGTTATGGTAAAACAGTAGTAAAAAGCTAGAGGCAATTCTAGTAGCTTTGATACAAAAGCATTTCTAACTAGAAAATTACATTCATTGGATGTGATTAATAGGCAATTTTGTAATACCGAAATAATAAAGATTTACCAATTAAACAAATATTATTTACAAATTATGATACACCTATGCAATAATTATTTGAAAAAATATTTAAAACATATAAATTGATGATAAATGTCATAAGGTAATGGACAAATGAATAAGCATATACATAGACATTTATCAGTAAAGAAAAATATTCTTACATATCAGTGGGGTTTATCATGACTTTATAATTAGAAAAATAGAAAAAAAACTGTTAAATTATCACTTTTTCACTACTGAAATTTTTTAAAATCCAAAATTTGAGAATTTTATTTCTGTCAAAATAAAATAATATTTACTACACCACACAACTTCTATTTTCATTTCCCTTGATATTCTCACGCAAATGAAAAATAATGATATACAAAATATTCATTGTAAAATAATGAAAGGAAAAAATTGGAACCAATTAAATGACTGGTCCATCTATAAATAGATATTTTGCAAGTCAGAAGACAATATGAAATCATCTATGTGTTGATATTGAAAGGTAGCTAGGATACACTAAATTTAAAATGCAAGGTACCAACAATCACAAGTGGCATACTGTACTGTAATAAGTGAAAAATAATGTAATTATATATTTGTTTTCTCTAAAAATCCTTTGGAAGTAGCTACAAGAAAATATTGGGAGAAGTTTTTATTTGGTGACAGAATTTATGTCCATAGATTGGAGTAGAGAAGAGATTTTAATTACATTTTTGATACTTTATTCTTATACATATTATCTTTCATAAATATTTGAAAGACAAAGTCTCAGTAAATGATCCAAATTTTCTACAACAGAGAATAGAATGGAAGAATGGGTAGTTTGAAATTAAACAATATTATGCAATCATTACTAAAAAGAATTATAAAGTGTTGTTCTGACCTATTAATTCCAGGATATTTGGCAAAACAATAATAAAATGTATGCCTAAATATTAAATATAAAATAAGGAAGAAAAATGGATTCAAGGGAATCAGTAAGAACATCAGGGGAACATAGTGATTTGGAATTTTAAATAGAAATATACTAATTGTAACATAAAAATGACTAAGATTTTTAGACAGGATGAATAATACAAATATATGCATTGTCATTGCATTAACCAATAATGATGCCTTAGGATAAGAATACAGAAAGACCCCCACCCATGTTTATATACATGCGTGTCTGTGTGTGTGTGTTTGTGTGTGTGTGTGTGTGTGTGTGCGTGCATGTGTGTGCAGTTTATTTCAAGAAAATTGCTTAGGCGATTTTGGCTAATGCATGAGTTGTGCAGAATGGGACAGTAGCCTAGAAACTTTTGAGTAATAGTTGATCTTCATTCTTAAGACAGAATTTCTTCATGCTCAGGAAATCTTCAGTTTTGTTCTAAAAGCCTTCAGTCAGTTCAATGAGGCCTGGTTAGATTATCAGTCAGATTGCCAGATCTACAAGATACCATGTCAGTAAGTAGATTACTGCTCAATGAAAAATTAGGCTCTTTCCCTACCTAAATTGATACATACAATTCACTATCAGAGTCCATTTATTATTAGAATACATACAGATTTATTTAAACCCTAATTTATCATGAAATAAAGATAAGATCAAAATCAAACTTTTTCCAAGTATAATACATTCTGTGAAATAATAAATAAACAAATAAATAAATAAATAAATATGCTACTCTTTTCACCAAAAGAGAATGCAAACACTTTGAAGACATTTACTCCTTGATAATCATGGGAACTAAATATTGTGAAGTACAATTAATTATTGTTAATGTTCTCTATGTGATATAAATAGACAAGACAGAAAAAGGAATCAGAATATATATGTACATATTAATATTATGCATATACACACAAGCATATTTGTATAACTAAAGAAGAAATACACATAATAATTAGTTTTCATTTCTGAAACTGGTCATATAGATCTGATTGGTATTTATATCTAGCTTTGTCTACTGCCCATTCTGTATTCCCTTTGCCTTTAGCACCCCTCTCCTCCTTCTAGTTCCTTGCCTGCTAGCATGACCCAAACATCCATTCTTAAATTATCTGAGCCATTATCAGTCCCACCAGAACTGGTTTATGCTTCCTTTCATTTTAATTTCAGGGCCTTGTATGAAGACACACCCTTCTGGGAGAGCTCCTATATTGGGGAAGTCTTTGGACTTACCACCAAGTGAGTCCAACCAACTGTAACAGTCAGGATCAACTTCTCCAGCCAGTGTAGCCTTTCATTGTCCACTGATTTAGAGGCACAGGGACTCCAAAGCAGGGGCATAGAGGGGAAGGGTAAATTCCTCATGTGATTTATTTATACTTTTCAGACCCTCAATCTCTTGTGTCCACTACAGGTGATGGTGGAGTATTGCTCTGTACATCCACTTTGGGGGCTTGTTGGGTCAGACAACACCCAGTTCCTGATGAGTGACCCTGATCTCAAGGTTACTTGGTGGCCCAGTGAAGATTAAGTAGCCTAGGACTCCATATTATAATTCATCTATAAGGGCATGCTGACAGTATTATTTTATTGTCATTTTCACGAATTGGTAATGATTACTTTTCTTCGTTTTGGGAAAGTTTTCAAACTTTGATATTTTATATTCCTCTATTATGTTTTATTTTTCTATTCTCCCTTTTGTTTTGAAATATAATCATGCTAAATTTCTGAGCTGCTCAGGCTGGGATAGAATTTCCAATCCTCCTGCCTCAAGCACCCAGAATACAGGAATTATAGGTGTGCAACATCACACTTGGGGGCACGGGACATCATATATTCACATCTTTATCTCATTTGAAATCCATAAAGTCAACTTTTTCCTGAGGAGTTATGAAACCGTAGAAATAACATACATAAATCAAAGAGCATTTCCATATAAAGTGTATGTTATAGACAAATTTTTTGTTATAGATAAGCAGCAAAAGCATAATTATATATCTTATTTAAACATAATATGTACTAGAAATTTTCTGTTAATCCTACATGATTAATTTGAGAGGAAAAAATGATAGAACAGTAGCAGAAATGTTCTAGGCTTTGAGGGGGAATTTCTCCTAAAACATTTCAAAAACTCAATTTTATTTTGAAACTTCCTATCCTTGATGGAGGCAAATGTATTTGAATTAACTATCCTGTTTAGTTACAGATGAATAAGGCAGGACATTCCTCTAACTAAGTAATTAATTGTCTCAAATTGAGTGTTTTCATTATTACCAATTATTCCAAGCAAATAAGGCTATAATCATTTTTCTGAACGAAATCTTTACACCCTTTATCCTGCACAGAGAAAAATAATCTTGTTGACAGCCAACTGTCCCGTTTCTCTGCCCAGTTCCAGACCATATCTATGTGTGATTATGTGTTCCTAGTGTCCACCGTCTCTGAGCCTGAATACTCTAATAGTCCTTGCAATTCTTAGAGAGTATTGTCCTGCGTGTATTTTCCAGTTCTGGTGTTGTTCTACAAGATAATTCTGTCTTTTTCCATCTTTTATGCATTTCTCCTAGTTTGAGTAGACTACAAAATCTGCATTTTTTAAAATACAGATTTAATGTAGCTATGTATTTCTCCACCATTTTTGGTTTAAGAGCAGATGTGGCAGATAACTTAGCTCAATCACTGCATTTCTACAAGATCAGTCCCCTGGTTTCCTTTCAGAATTTGTAGTGTCATGTAGTTTGTAATCTGTAATTAATCTCTGATAGTGCTCCTATTACATGGTTAGTTTATCTCTATTAAATACAAGTATTGCTTTGCAATAAAAGTTCTGCTTGTCTGATTCTCCTGCTAGTCCTTAAGCATAAGATTCAGAAAATATAGTTATTTATCTTCTTATCTAAAGTCTAGTCTCAAATTTTTATAAATAATTATATTTGGAAATTTTAAGATGAAATTTGACATGCAGGATTATGACAATGACTATTCAGTTAAAATAATAATGAAAGTAAAATAATTGTTATCCTTATATTTCTAAAATTTAAATATTTATATTTTAAACTCTTGTCTATAGCCAATTTTAATTATAAAATTATAATGTGAAAATAAGAGTATTTCTTTTGAAACTAATGAAATAAACACCTAAAATCTCTAGTATTTTAAAATTTCCAATGAAAGCTATTTTAGTGCGTGATTTAGATTTACTTTTATAAGTAAAGAGAAACAGAGCAAAACTTACAAATCTCTCCCTTCCCAAAGGGACAGTTAAAGAGCAGTATATTCAGAAATAGAGATGGGAAATATTTTCTTTAAATGAATGCTGTGTAGAGAACAATGGTAATTACCAGTCTGAAGGTGAGTCAAAAAAATCACTGATGGTAATAAGATACAGTTGAACATTCCCTTTGGGAAAAACTTTACTTCAGAACACAAAATCAAAAGCTCTATAAGTAGAAATAAAGAATCAAGTCACAGATACTGAGTTTGAATGTTGCACTATGAAAATAATGGCCCGTGTGTTAAATAAAACCTGAAGTGGCAAACTGCTTCTTGCCTTGCTTTGGTTTGTTTATTTCTATAAAAACAGTTTATGAATATATGCTTTTTAAAATTCAATGATCAGACATTTGTTTTAGCTCTAAATTAAAATAGTATTCATCTACACTTCAAATTTAATGAGATGGAAAATGAAGATGAAAATTCAGCAACAATGGTACAGCCAGGTCTAACCCACCTGTTTTCTGTTCCAACTGATCCCATGGGTTTCACCACAAATATTTTTAAAGATGATCACTAACATCCTCATCACCCTCTTACATTTTTTTCAATTACAATTCAAAATTTTATGTGCTTAAACACATTTAACAAATTATAATGATGAAGTTTTTAACAGAGAGCAAGAACTTGCATCTACAATTTCTGTAACATTTTGTTTAATAATGTTAGCTTTTTACATAACTTTTTCTATTTCCAAAAAGTTTATGGAAAATATATTTTATGTTTTCAAGTAGCTTGAAAAAATAGACTGTATGCTGAAAATTTTGCTAAAATAAAGAAGATTTTATGTGCCAAAAACCAATAAATGAATAAATAAATGTATCATTTTGGAGTCACTGTATGAAACTAATTAGTAAGAACTAATTAGCATCAGGGCAGTTTGCTATGGACTATCACTGTGGAAAAAAGTAATTCCTCCAAAAATGTAAAAAAGACCTACCATGTGATCTAACAATCCCACTATTGGATATACATCAAAATGAAATACAATCAGTAAGTCAAAGAGACATTATGCACTCTAATGTTTTATAGCAGAACTATTCTTTGAAGTTAGGGAATAGAAAAAAATCTAAGAACATTTGAAGAACAGATGAAGAAAATGTGGAATATATACAGAATGGAGCACTATTAAGCAAGAAAAAATAATATCTTACCACTTGCAATCACATGGATGGACTTGGAGATAAGTCTGTTAAGTGAAAGAAGCTAAGTACAGAAAGATAAATAATACATGATCTTAATGAACATTTGGAATATAAAAATTAATCTCATAGAAGTTGAATGGGTACCAGAGATTGAAGACAGTAGGAAAGAAGGTAAATAGAAGATGTTGATTAATGTATACTCAGTTACAGTAAGGTAGCAACCAGATATTCTGTTGTGTTATTGACTAGTATAGAAAATTTAGATAATGAAACTGTACTATATAATTCGAAATGGTAGAAGAAAGAATTTTCAATATATTCACCATAGAGAACTGATATATGATTATCCTGATTTCTACATCGTGCCATTCAAAATGGAATAAAATGTATCATAGTATTCCATAAATATGACAATTTTGTTTTTGTATGAGTTTAAAATGAAGTGAATAAAAAATATGAAAAAAGAATTTATTATGTTTGTGTTAATTTAATAATTTTAAAAAAGATTTAATTTCTCTTGATTTCATGAGTCTTCACAATCTTTATGGAAATATTATTAGCACCATTTAGTTTACTCTACACAATTATATGTATATGTTATTTGAATATAAATTGAAAATAATTATTTGGTCAATAGCATCACTTGGTTCACCAAGAATAGGAATTCAAATTTCCTTATCTTGAAGAAATTTTAGTTTAAATGTTTTGTTGTACAATTCTTTTGGTGTAAAACTTAAAGATCTATATCCAAACTATATTTTGCTACTAATAAATGATATCCACAATGAATTTTTCATAAACAATTTCTTTATTCAAGCATATGCTTATAGTTACTTCTGAAAAATTTTTTATTCATTATCACTTGGTAATTTCAGTCTTTAGTCATGATATTCAAAACAATTTTATTATGGATAGATTCTAAGCAACTTCCCATGAAATTCTAATACAGGTGGTCCAGTAACATCACTTTGAGAAACCTTGGAGTATAACAGGAAGATTGTGATGTTCTCTCAACCTGGAAAGGGAAACAACTGGATAAAACCCTATACCAGCCAGGATTGTAGCAGATTGATGGCATGAAATGTTTCATTCAACAGACTTTAATGATGACACTGATTACAAGAAATATGAGCAGGTTTAAAGAATGAAATTCGACTGCCCCAAGCACCAAGGAGCAGAGCTGCTCCCAGTGCAGAGAAGGTGAACCTTCCAGGACACTGTACCACCACCCCCAATGTCCAGGAGCAGACCTGCCCCCATCACAGAGGAGGTGAACCTTCCAGGCCCACATAACACCAACCCCAGTGCCTAAGAGAAGAGCTTCCCTCAGTAAAAAGGAGGTGAAACTTCCGGGCCACCATACCACAACCACAAGCAACAAGGAGGTGAGCCGCATGGTCACCAGCAGCACACATCCCCCCCATAAATTGATATGAGAAGATACAAAAACAAGTCTCAAAACTAGACTTCCAGATCACCTAAAGCAACCCCCAAGGGAAAGGAGATGGAACAACTTGATACTCAACCACCTGGGCTCCCTGAACTGGTAACAAAAGGGATCAGAAAAAATGAAATCAGGAATAATTTCTCAGATAACAATAGAGATTGTGTCCATAGTGCAAGATATGATTAGTAAGTCTAGAGCACACAGAGAAAAAAAACTTGAGGAGCTAAGGAACGTGATGGAATCCCAACATTGGAAACCAATGGAATCCATAAAACAGATGCAAACAGATTTCCAGGAGTAAAAACTCCATTGAAAGTTTAGGCAACAGAATGAGCCAAGGTGAGGACAAAATTTCAGATATAGAAGATAAAATTGCAATTAGTGACCAGGAAAAGAAAAAATTCTTTAAAATAGTAAGGGAACACAAGAAAGCAATCCAGCAGCTGCTGAACAATGCAAAGAAGAATAACATAAAACAGATTAGAGTCAATGAAGAAACAGGAGAGACTGCAGATGACATAAAAAAAACTGCTTACAGAAGTGATGGCAGAAAACTTACCAAGCAGGGGAAAAGAAGTGACATACAGATAAGTGAGGCATATAGGACTCCAACTACACTTGATCAAAAAAAAAAAAAATCCACATAAGCATATAATAGTTAAGATTCCAGAAACCCAACAGAAGAACAAAATTCTACAAGCAGTTAGAGAAAAGAAATAAATCACATAAAAAGGAAGCCAATCAGAATCACAGAAGACTTCACAATGCAAACCCTCATGGTAAGAAGAGCTTGGAGTGATGTATTTCAAACCCTAAAGGAAAACAGCCTCCACTGCAGATTGATGTACCCTGCAAAACTATCTTTCAAAATTGATGGAGAAATAAGATACTTTCATGAAAAAGAACACCTTAGGAACTTCATGAATACCAAACCAGCACTCCAAAAATTTTAGACAATATCCTAGGAAATGACAATGAGGATCACAACCCCAGGAAACCCAAGAGAATGAATCCATCTGGCATGACAAGAAATTAAAGGCAAAGGGGAAACTCCAACAGAAAGAAAAAGTCATGACAATGATAAGTCAATACATATCAGTTATAACCATCAATGTTAATGGTCTCAATTCACCAATCAAAAGAAACAGACTGGCAGAACGGATCAAGAAGCAAGATCAAACGATATGCTGCATAGAAGAAACACACTTAATTCATAACAAGCTCACAGACTGAAAGTTAAAGGGTGGAAAGCAATATTCCATGCAACGGGAACCTGAAAAAAAGCAGGAGTAGCTATCCTCTTGGCAGATCAAGTAGATTTCAAACCAACACTGATTAAGAGAGACAAAGAAGGATACTACAACCTTGTAAAGGGAACAATCCAAGAAGAAGAGATGACAATCATAAACATATATGCACCAAACTCTAGTGAGCACAACTATATAAAACAAATGCTAACAGACATGAAAAATCAAATAAGCACTAATACAATAGTATTGAGGGATGGTAATACCCCACTGTCACAAATAGATTGATCAACAAAACATAAAATAAGCAATAAAATACTAGAACTCAATAAAACTCTTGAACAAATGAATTTAACAGTTGTTTATAGAGTGTTCCATCGCACAAATCAGAATATAAATTCTTTTCAGCTGCACATGTGCCATTCTCCAAATCAGACCACATACTCCCTCATAGAACATGTTTTAGTAAGTGCAACGGAATTGAGGTTATCCCCTGTATATTATCAGAACATAGTGCAATGAAATTGGAGATCAATAGCAAAAGAAACTCCAAGAATTTCATAAACACATAGAAACTGAACAACACAGTTCTGAACAACTAATGGGTCATAGAGGAAATTAAAGAAGAAATCAGACAGTTCCTTCAATTAAATGACAATGACAATACAACATATCAGAATATATGGGGCACAATGAAAACAGTCTTACAAGGGAAATTCATAGCAGTGAATATTCATATTAGGAAAATAGAACAAGCCCAATTAAACAACCTCATGCTGCACCTCAAACTTCTAGAAAAAGAAGAGCAGAACAACCCCAAAGCTCATACAAGAGAGGAAATTATAAATATCAGGGCAGAAAGCAATGCAATGGAGACTAAGAGAACCATACAAAAAAAAAAAATGAACCCAAGAGCTGGTTCTTCAAAAGAATAAGCAAAATAGACAAACCCTTAGAGAACCTCATCAAAGAAAGGAAGGAATATGCCCAAATCCATGCAATTAGAAGTGAAAAGGGTGAAACTACAATGGACACAGCAGATGTCCAGAAGATCATCAGTATCTACTTCCAGAACCTATATGCCAATAAGAGGGGAAACACAGAAGAAATGGACAGATTCGTAGAGAAGTATGAATTACCAAAGTTAAACGAAGAAGACATTCTAAACAACCCAATATCAATCAGTGAAATTGAAAATGTAACTAAAACTTATCGACTAAGGAAAGCCTGGGTCCTGATGGCTTCATTGTTAAATTCTACAAGACATTTAGTGATGAAATACTGCCACTACTGTTTAAACACTTTAGTGAAATTGAAAGGGAAGCAATACTCACAAATTCATTCCTGGAAACAAGCATAATCTCGATCCCCAAAGCAGAGAAAGACTCAATCAAAAAAGAGAACTATAGGCCAATCTCACTAATGAACATAGATGCAAAAGTCCTTAATAAGATAGTGGCAAATACAATGCAGAAGATTATCAAGAAGATCATACATCCTGAACCATTCCAGGGATGAAGGAATGGTTCAACATATGTAAATAAATCAATTTAATACACTATATTAATAGAGCCAAGGAAACATATGATCATCTTAATAGATGCAGAAAAACCATTTGAAAAATCCACCATGCATTTATGATAAAAACCCTACAAATAATTGGAATGGATGGTCTCTACCTGAAACTGATAAAAGCCATCTATGAAAAACCAACAACCAATATCATACTAAATGGTCAAAAACTGAAATCCTTCACACTAAAATCAGGAACAAGACAAGGATGTCCACTATTATCACTCCTGTTCATTGTAGTCTTGGAAACATTAGCCATAGCAATTAGACAAGAGAAAGATATAAAAGGAATAAAGTTAGGAAATGAAGAAGTCAAATCGTCATTATTTGAAGATGACATGATACTCTATATAGAAGACCCCCAGAACTCCACTAAAAGTCTTCTAGACTTAATAACCAAATTTAGTAAAGTAGCTGGATACAAGATCAACATAGAAAAACCAATAGCTTTCGTCTACACAGACTCACTGAGAGAGAAATAAAGCAAACAATTCCTTTCACAATAGCATCTAAAAAACTGAAACACCTAGGAACCAACCTAACAAAAGAAATCAAAGACCTCTTCTCTGAAAACTATAGCACTCCCAAAAGAATGATTGCAGGTGATACCAGAAAATGGAAAGACATTCCTTGCTTCTGGGTAGGAAGAATTAACATAGTGAAAATAGCCATACTTCCAAAACTGCCATATAGATTCAAGGCAATCCCAACTGAAATCCTAGAAGCACAGTTATTGAGAAAATAATTCAAAAATTGATTTGGAACAAGAAGAGACCTAGAATATGAAAAGCAATACTAAGCAATAAAGACAAAGTAGGGGGTTATTACAATTCCCAACTTGAAACTCTACTACAAAGCTACTGTGATAAAAACAGCATGGTACTGGCAAAGAAACAGACCTGAGGACCAGTGGAACAGATCAGAAGAAGCAGAAACAACTTCACACACACTCAACCATCTCATCTTCACCAAAGGAGTGAAACACCCTCACTGGAGGAAAGATAGCCTCTTTAATAAATGGAGCTGGAAAAAATGGGTTTCAACTTGCCAGAGATTAAAACTAGACCTACATCTCTCACCATGCACTAAACTAAAATAGAAATAGATTAAAGATCTAAACAGTAAAACCGAAACCATCTAGAATACAGGTTAGGTAAAACCATTGAAGACATTGGTGTAGGAAAAGATTTTATGAACAAAACCTCAGTTGCCAGTGAACTAGCACAATCAACAAGTTGGATCTCTTCTCATTAAAAAGCTTCCGCACAGTAAGAGAAACCACCAACAGTGTGAAGAGACAACCCTCAATGTGGGAAAAATTTTCACCTGTTGTTCCTCAGACAAAGGTCTACTATATAGAATCTATAAAGAATTTTTTAAAAAAGATCAGACCTCCCAAATTTAAAGACCCAATCAAAATCTGCACATCTGAAATGAACAGATATTTCTCAGACAAAGAAGTAGAAATAGCAAAAAAAATTATATGAAAAAATGTTCAACATGACTGCTCATTCAAGAGATGCAAATGAAAACAATGCTGTGATTCCACCACACCCCAGAAAGAATGGCTGCTACCATGAAATCAACCAATAAAAATTGCTGGTGGGGCTATGGGGAAAGAGGAACACTGCTCCACTGCTGGTCAGAGTGTAGACTGGTCCAACCACTGTGGAAATCAGTATGGAGATACATCAAAGAACCAGAACTGGAACTTCCATTTTACCCACATATTCCCCTGCTGGGTATCTTCCTCAAAGAATTAAAAGAATTGTACCACAGTGATATATGTGCACCCATTTTCAAAGCAACACAATTTGTTATAGCTAAAACTTGGAAGCAGTCCAATTGCCCATCTACTAGAGACGGGATAAGAAAATGAATGCATATTGAGGCAATACTATTAAGTGAAACAAATAGGACACACATGTCTAGATACCGAATAATTTCTCTAGTGTGAGAAACTGAAAGTAAACATAAGGGTTTAAATGATTAAAATGAATAATTGATAATTTGAAATAGGAAGAAAAGGTACAAAGGGGTAGGGGAAGTGGGAGGGGAAGGGGAAATGAAAGAAGAGAAAGGAAAAATTATGAGAAAAGAAAAAAATCAAAACAAATCTATGTAAATAGGGAAGGGTGAAGGGGTGAAGGGCGCACAGGTAATGGGGAAAAAATAAGAACCAAGATACATCATGCACAGGTACAAGCACCCAGTGATAAATGTAAATGTATTGTATACCTAAAATGTACCAATAAAAGGTTTTAAGCAAAAAAAAATGTGTTTATTTTATAAAATGGAGTACTACACAGCTATAAAGAATGAGAAACTAGAGACATTTATAGCTAAATGGATGCACATTGAGGCAATACTCTTAAGTTTAATAAATAGGACACACGTGAATAGTTTCTGAATAGTTTCTCTAGTGTGAGAAACTGAAAGTGTAAATAAGGACTAAAAGGTAAAATAGAAAATGTGAAATAGGAAGAAAAGTGCCGAAGGGGAAGTGGAAGGGGTAGGAGAAAGGAAAGAAGGGAATTGAATTAATATGAGAAAATGAAAAAAATGGAAACAAAGTCTGTAAATAGTGAGGGATGGAGGGGTTGAAGGGAGGGCAGGAGAATGGGGAAAAAAGAAGAATCAAGAGAGATTATGTAAAGGTGAAAATTTCCAATGATGAATGTCATTATATTGTATACCTAAAGTGTACCAATAAAATTAATAAAATTAATAAAAAAGCAAAAAACACTTTATTATGAACATATGCCAAAGGATATTTTCATGATTATATTTTTCCACAAACACAACAAACATATTGTCAAATAATTTGAGTTTTTACTTAAAATTAATAGATTTAAATTCTATTTCTTACACTAAAATATTCTGAAGCAAATTATGTAATGATTCTGTACCATTTTTTATCAGTGAAATGGGAGTAGTTACAAACTTTCTGAAGTCATCAGTTTACAGGAAAGATAGAATTAAAACATATGTAAAATGTATAACACATATACATACAAAAAAGTATTTGTAACACAGTTAACACTTAAGGAATATTACTAGTTGTTGGTATAGGAATCCACTTAAGGACACATTGTATTTTGATAAATTTTTAAAACAAAATTCCAAAGATTTAATATTATATGCAGCTATAGAAATAAAGTCATTTAAACAAAATGTGCAAAATTAATATACTGAAAATTAGAACAGCCAGAAAAATCTATAAATAATATACCTTCAATGAAAATTCAGGTTTTCTTACCTTGATATTTTGACAGATTTTAATGTGAATGCTTTACTCCAAATTAATGAAAATCCTAGAAAAACTTAACCAAAAGAGGGAACTTAACAATGTAGTCAAGTCGAAAGAAAATTTTAGTGTCTGTAACTCTACCTACCAATTTTATCTAAAGTTTCTACTGTAAACCTTGACACTGAGGTTCATTGTTTGATATCATGAAAGAAACAATTACAACTGTGACATAAATTGCATTCCTTACTATGGTTTAAAGTATTTTAAGCTTATGATTTATTTGTAGATGGTATAATAGAAAATAAAGATGCTATTTATTCTAATTTGATCTGAAGCTAGGTATTGAAATATTTCTAAAGGTATTTACTGCAATGAGCTTTAAACTTCAACACCTCTCTATTCTAGCGCTAAAATCTTAAGAGCCTACATTTATCTCTTATGCCCATCATTTTTCTTAGAGCTACCTTCTACACTAACACTAGAGTATCTCTTACTCCATGGCAGATTGGAGTATAAGTCTTTATTATTAAAGTAAAAACACATTTTTTACTTAAATGGCAAAGAAAAATATTAACTTGAAATAACAACTGTAAAAGGCACAAGTCATGTTGGATATAAAGAGATGACACTGAAGACTTAGGGTTTGGGGTATTGTCCATTGACAGACTTTGCAAAGATCAGTTGACACAGAAAAAATATGGTTAGTTATTACAATTGTTTGAATATAAACCTGTGTTTATACTTTTTAACATTTTGCATTTGAAGGAAAAAAATCTCAAGTTTGACTACCCAAATTCTGCTCAGCTGAAATATCCCATTTGATGGTTGTAACTTTTATGTGAATCATATTTCCAACATTCACCTCGATTGACACTACAAATTTCCCAAATACCACTTTTATTCATACAGTTTCTCAAGCCAATGACCTAGCAATGATCAGTATCCTCATCTTAATATCTTAGTCATCCAAGACTGTACTCCAGTTCTACAACATATTCCAATTTTCCACTTCTTGTTTCTTTAGCACACTTCCAGTTGTCTATCATTAATATTCTAGGTTTTCCTTAAATGACATCTCCTTCTCAAGATATTTTTTAACCATGATAACTATCATGCTAAATACAGCAAATTGTTTTATCAAGTTATCCTAGTTTACCCACATAGTATTTTATTTGTTGAATTTTACTTGATTTATGAAATTGATCACTATTTTACTTGTCCTTCTACTATTGCCTTAAATATTTATTGCATGAATGTACATTAGTAGATCCCAGTAACTTTGTGTTCTTTATAATACATAGAACAGTGATTGATATAATATTAATTGCAATAATTATTTTGATGAGTAATCTACCACATAAGCATAAGAAGATATTAAAATGAATGTGTACATATTATTTATTACATTAAAACTGATTATATAATTTTATTTTATATAGATAAAATTATAAAAATATATGATTTTATTCTGTATTGTTGAAGAACAAGTGGTACAAGTTAAAGGGGTACAGTTAAACTAGTTAATTTTGGGGGTTAACTTTAGAGTGGTAAGAACTATGGTGAAAATCACATGGGGAAATGGGCCTGAGCATCCCATGGTTTGAATGTTTTGAGTCAGCACAAAGTACATGTGTTTCAATCATATCCCCCAAGTCAATGGTACTGAAATAAGAGCTGGGCCACTTGTGAGGTGAGTGAGTCACAACAGTGAATTCCTCATGAATGGGTCTAGTGACTTTGTAAAAGGGACTCTGGAGTGCTCCTGCCCCTTCCACCATTCAGGACACAGAGAGCAGGAGCCATGTGCAAACCAGAAATAGGCCTACACCAGACATATGACGTGCTGACTCACCGAGCTTGGATTTCCCAGCCTCCAATACTGAAAACAGTAAATTTCTATTGTTGATAAGCCCATCAATTTGTAATATTTTGTGATAATTGCTAAAATGGACTAAGAGTGACATAGGATGTTATGGGAGTAATTTTAGTGAATTGAAAGTGAAAATTTTTTTCTAAGAAGAAAATAGTTTAGGTGAGAAAAGAAGCATTAATAAAATATCATATGACAGACAGTCTGGGGAAAGAATAGCCTTGATAGGAGAAAAAGTAAGTAGAAAGACAAAAATCATTAAATTAGCACTGAATGCTTGCTAGAAGCCAGTTAAGTAAGAACACTGTGCATTAGGCTATCTTTGACCTTTTGCATTTCATACAAGGTCATTTTTCTTTAAGCTAATCTACTTTCCAGTAATTTAGTGGCCTTAAACCTTCCTAATGTTCATTTTAATCACAAGTCCTTTTTTTTTCTGTGAAAACCTTTGTTTTTACATTTTATTAAAACATCATACATACAGAAAATACAAAACATATCAGTTTATAGCTCTGCAAATTATCAATGTATACAGCACCTGTTAACTATCATTCAAATCAAAGTATAGAATAATACCCTCAAAAGCCCCCTCTCTGATCATCCTCAGTTTCTCTCCTCTTACTCTCCTCCACAAAGTATTCTCCTTTATATTAATTGTCTGCCTTTTAAAATGTTTATTCATATAACCTCACAGTCTGTATGATTTGGGTCTGATTTCTTTCATTCAGAATTAATTCTTGATATTCACGCTTACGATGGTGCATTGCTAGATTATCAATTTCCATTTCAGTTAATCATTTTTCACATGATTACCACAACAGACTATCCAATCTATTGTTAAAGAATACCTGAGGTCTTTCCACTTCTGTCAAGTACATATAATTCTGCTACGGAGAATTTTATGCAATTTTTTTTTTTTTTTTTTTGGGTACCAAGGATCAAACTCTGGAGAATCTTGTGCTTGCAACGCAGGCACAGAGCCACCGAGCTAAATCCCTGGCCTTATGCATCTATTTTGATGTTTTCTGGCACTTTGGTTATGAAAATTCTAAGAAATTGAATTGTTGAGTCTCAGAATACACATATATCAAATTTTAACAAATAATTTCAAATAGTTTTCCAAAGTCAGTTGATAGCTATATCCCAAATTCATCTAGATTATTTAGACATAGACTTGTTGACAAATTATTTTTACTAAACACTAAGGAGGAATCTAACAGAGTGTAACCAATAAAGTTTATATCCCAAATCAGTTATATATATAATTATATATTTATAATCTAGCTGGAATAAAATAATCTTTGAAAATATTATTAATTGAATGTCCATTTTATTTAATACAGTGTTATCTCAAATATTTAGAAATTATTTTACAATTAGTTTTTAATAATAATTCTAACATACTTTTCCACAAATATTCATTTTCAGCTACTACTTTGTTCATAAAATTGTTGAAAACAATTTTCTTAAAGTAATAAATATGTTAACCGTAATTATCTTGAGATATTATCTGTTTAATATTTATCCAGATGATATTGTCAATTATTTATTAACATTGTTATTTCATTATTAATCTAGATAATCTGGATCATATTAATGGGACAATGTTGGCCTCTCTTCATGTTGATGGGAAAATATATTTCTCCCCATCATAACTTGAAGCAAAACTGTGAAAAATCTTTCCATGTTTGATTCTTTAACCATTTAAGGAAATAATTTGCTTGTGTTCACAAACTCAGTTCTACCAATTCTAATGATCACATTTTAAAATAAGTATTTTAAGACTTTAAAATACTTACCTAAATTGAGTTCATATCACTTTTAAAAAGAGTGCTCTTCGTGTAAAGACTGTTTTGAGGTAACAGACACTTTTTATTTGTTATTGATTGTGCCTGTAATAAATGGAAACATTGCCTGAACATTTTCTATTCTAAAGAAGTTAACAAAAAATAAAACTCTTTTTTGTAATCTTATTAGAGGAAATGAGACACTACTTTTGAAGAAACACAGAAATATCAATTGATAGACAAATCTAGCATTCATTGCACTCTGGTCCATGGCATTTTCATTATGCAACCCTCTCATGGCATGCAACACTTCAGAAGGAGTGCTGTGAGCCTCAGTCTTTATCAAATTTTCCTGTGACTTGCAGCCCAGGCTGTATCCCAAATCAGTTATCAGTGGTATCTGATTTTCATCTTTGAGAATAGAAACCTTTCTTTATATGAATTTTACCTTAGTAAAAAAAATCTACAAATAACTGAAGTAGAAGATGACCTTGAGATAGTCACAACTATCCCAATCATATATTTTAGAAATGATGGGATATGATACATAAACCTAAACATAAAATCTACTTTATAGAAAATAGTGTTCAAAAAAGAAAAAAAGAATGGAGCTAAATTCACAAGAATCTGAGAATGAAAATACAAAGAGAAATCATAAATAAAATGGAAGTAGGCAAAATTGAAAAAGAATCAATAGTGATTTTTTCTTTCAAAAATTTAGAATATTTCCATTTACCATTCACTTATTTATGAATTGACACTCTAATGAATATTTAAAATGAATATCCATGAAAAATTATAAAAACATTATACCTGTAATGGAAGAAAAATAAGTGGCTTCAGGTTTCCCTCTTTTGATTATTAATACTAAGGGACATTCAGGTAATATATACAGAGATCAAAATGAAATATAAAATATCAAGACTAATTCATGTTTTAATGTTTGTGGAATGACGTACATTGTTAGAAATATAAAAATTGAACAAAGAAACAATTGATTTACTCATTCTCAGGGTAAAAAGGCACTCACATAGAAAAAACAAGAATCCTCAAATATTTATTCTTATTCTGCAAAGGTTCAACAGAAATTAGTCTATGTTTGCATATTTTCATTAATTTTGAATTTTCATACACAAATTATATCAAATATGAAAGAACATATAGTATGTATTAACTGCAAATTACTATAAAGTATACTCATTTAATAACATGCATAATATTTTGTTAAGTGTAAAATACACATCAATTTTGTGTCACAACTTAATTCCTACATAAAATAATAGAATATTAATGTATGGATTTTTTTTCAGATTTAGAATTTTCTTTATATTCCACATGGTGACTAAAGAACAAGTACTGCTTTTGATAAGTATAAAAATAAAATAAATATCCATTTAAAACAATATACAAAGATATGAATCAACTATCCTCTGTTAAATATATTAGATTTAAGAAAAATTTTAAGAAAGGAATTAATCATAACTAAACAAAATAAGCTATTTAAATTTATTTTGTAGTCTTGGTAAGAAGATATTTTCAAATTTATATATTTAATTTCCTTTGTATTTCAATTCATCAACTTACTTGCCAAAACATACAGATGCCTTGGATTACTTTAAATTTTATTTCCTTCAAATTATATTGAATCACAAATCAAAAAGTTTGCAACATAGTTTTGATTAATTGAAGACTCTGTAGAAGCTGTTTCCTGTTTTATGTTTGGCAGTAATTAAAGATAATATAAAGCAGCATGGCATTAAACAACATTGCTATACAGAATTCAGTTCCATTAACAAGCTCCATTAGAGAAGCAAAGCTACCTACAAATCAACAATTTTGTGTCAGTTTCAGTAATTATTGTTTTTGCATAATTGGTGTAATGGCATACCTTTGTTGTGGAATTTGAATTGTTTGAATAGACAAGGTAAGACATATTACTGAATGAAGTATAATTCAAATTAAGAGGAAAAATGTCATTTGCTGTATGAAATTAATGACTACTATTTTAATTTCACACCAATGATGTGTTTATTAACAAATAATTCAAAGTGAACTTGAAAAATATTAACAAAGGTTCACCTTCCCTAATATAATGTCTTTTATATATGTGAGGGAGTCGTGTGTGTACTAAAGGCTATTTTTAAAAATATTAATCTGATGGTGGGACTAGCACAATTTAATATTAAGTAATATTTACATTGCAGAGAGTTATCTGTTGTTCACTCTATTATTTGTAAAACAAGATTCTTTTACTTTATGCCACTCAAACAATTTATCTTAACATTTTGATAATGTGTTTTCACTATTTGTAAAGAAAACTCAAGCATTGAAAACAGAATTTTGATCACTAATAAAATTCCTGAAAGTTTCTGAGAGATGTTTAAAAAGAAAGTATAACTCCATTATTTCATTGCTGTAGTTTGAGTGTTTGTCCCATCTGAAACATGTTGAAATTCAATGTACACTGCAACTGTAGTAAAGGGTGGGACTTTAAGCACTGTATAGGTAGTGAGGGCTTCATGGGTGGGTTTAAAGCTTCAGAAGACATGATTAGAGTGGACACCTCCCTGCTCACTCTTCACTTTACCTCACTTTCTGCAATAATAAGACCCTCAGCAGAGGCAGGCACCTTGATTATTGATTCCCTGTACTCTAAAAGGAAGGTAGTAAACTTCTGGTCATTTAATTACCAGACTATGGTTCTGTTACAGCAGCACAAAATGGACTGACAATTACTTTCAAAAAACATAATCTTATATTATTATATACTTTTCAAAATCTAATTTATATTCTTTCCACTGTAAAAAGTTATGTCATTATATCACACATGCTAATGAATGCCTTATTGCAGAAACAGGAATAATATAGTAAATATTTCATTCTGATAAAATGATAAAAATTTACCTGGATCATGATTTTGATTATTTGTTCTTTTCATGATAGGTAGGAGCAAAATTAATCCACTGAATAAAGCAAATATATATATATATATATATATGTATGTTTAAAATTCCATATCAAAATAATAACAATAATATTATTCAATAACTTATTCATGAATTTTTATTATTTGTTTTTGGGTTTTGATTTATTTAAGTTTTTAAAAAATTTTTGGAATATTCTTAGGTTTGTCACAAATATTCAAACAGTGACATTGGGAAAATGATTTATCACTTTAAATTCAAATTTATCTCTAATCTTTTCTCATATTTTACTATTTTAATAGCACATCACTGTCCAAATAATTATGATAAATTTGTTCCAATATCATTTAAAAATACTATTTCTTATGTCAACAATTGACAATGTAGTATTGAGTTAATATCACTAAGTTGTCAATTTCATAAAATTTAAGCAGCTATCAACTAAAGATGCATAACTTCATATCCAAAAAACAAACAAGAAAATCCAAAATGCACTGAGAATATCATGCATCAGTCAGGGTCACATGAAGTGAGAAACCACAATAGTCATTTGAAGAGATATAATTTGGTAAGTCACAATATTGTTAAATAGATATACAAAATAACTTATCAATAAAATATCTTTAACTATAAAAATGGCTGAAAACAATGGAAAGTAGTCAGAATTACCAAAATGTAGATATTCCAAAGAAGGTGCTCCTAGAACTTTGACACACTTGAAGATAATGGTTGTTTTATGTGAAATAAAATTCATCATCAGAAGTTAATTTTTTTCACTTTATTAAATTCTTTTATTGGTACATTGTACGTATACAACACAATTACATTTCTCATTGGGAATTGTACCTTTACATGATTCATCTTGGTTCTTATTTTTTTCCCATTCCTAGCCCTCCCTTCACCCCCTCCACCCTTCCCTATTTACAAAGACTTTACTTCCATTTTTTTCCATTTCTCAGCATTTTTCCTTTCCCTTCTTACCTTTCCCCTGACCCTACCACTACCCCTACCCATTTGGACCTTTCTTCCTATTTTGTATTATCGATTATTCATTCTAATCATTGGTACATTTTAGGTATACAATATAATGACATTCATCATTGGAAATTTGCACCTTTACATAGTCTCTCTTGGTTCTTATTTTTCACCCTTGCCCAGCCCTCCCTTCAACTCCTCCATTTCTCCCTATTTACAAAGATTTTGTTCCTATTTTTCCACTTTCTCATATTAATCCCATTCCCTTCTATCTTTTCCCCTAGCCCTCCCACTTCCTTCCCCTTTGCCTCTTTTCTTCCTATTTCACATTACCTATTATACATTTTAGTCCTTATTTACACTTTCAGTTTCTCACACCAGAGAAACTATTCGGTATTTAAACATGTGTGTCCTATTTATTTTGCTTAAGAGTATCGCCTCAATGTGCATCCACGTAGCTATAAATATCTCTGATTTCTCATTTTTCATGGCTGAGTAGTACTCCTTTTTATTTTTTTAAAAAACACACACATTTTCTTTATCCAGTCTCCAGTTGATGGGGATTTGGGCTTTTTCCAAGTTTTATCTATCACAAACTGTGCTGCTATGTTCATGGACCTTGAGGAAACAATCCAAAAATTCATTTGGAACAAGAAGAGACCCAGAATAGCAAAAGCAAGTCTAGGTAACAGAGACATGGCAGGGGGTATCACAATCCCCAACCTGCAACTATACTACAAAGCTACTGTGATAAAAACAGCATGGTACTGGCAAAGAAACAGACCTGAGGACCAGTGGAACAGATTAGAAGATGCAGAAACAATGCCAGACACACTCAGCCATCTCATCTTTGATAAAGGAGCCAAACACCCTCACTGGAGGAAAGGTAGCCTCTTTAATAAATGGTGCTGGAAAAATTGTGTTTCAACTTGCCGAAGACTAAAACTAGACCTGTATCTCTCACCATGCACTAAACTAAAATCAAAATGGTTTAAAGATCTAAATATTAAAATAGAGACTCTGAACCAGTTGGAACAGAGGTTAGGTAGAACTCTTGAAGACATCAGTGTAGGAAAAGATCTTATGAACAAAACCTCAGTTGCCCATGAAAGAGCACAAACAACAAATGGGATCTCTTCTTCTTAAAAGGCTTCTGCACAGCAAGAGGAACCACCAGCAGTGTGAAGAGACAACCCACAATGTGTGAAGAGACAACCCACAATGTGGGAAAAAATCTTCACCTGCTCTTCCTCAGACAAAGGTCTACTATCTCGAATCTATAAAGAACTTAAAAAGATCAGTCCTACCAAATTTAAAGACCCAATCTGAAAACGGGCATCTGGAAATGAACAGACATTTCTCAGACAAAGAAGTAGAAATAGCAAAGAAATACATGAAAAAATGTTCAACATCACTGGTCATTAGAGAGATCCAAATGAAAACAATGCTGAGATTCCACTTCACTCCAGAAAGAATGACTGATATCATGAAATCAACCAATAACAAATGCTGGCAGGGCTGTGGGGAAAGCGGAACCCTGCTCCACTGCTGGTGGGAGTGTAGACTGGTGCAAGCACTGTGGAAATCAGTATGGAGATACCTCAAAGAACTAGGACTGGAAGTCTCATTTGACCCCGCTATTCTATTGTTGGGGATCTTCCCCAAAGAATTAAAAGAATCATACCACAGTGATATATGTTTGCCCATGTTCATAGTAGCACAGTTTGTGATAGAAGTTAATGTTTATGCAACATCATGACTTAAATAAAACATTGTGAGCACCAGTGAATGATGGGTGCAGGCTGAAATCACTAATGGAAGAGGAGCAACTCTGTATGCAAAACATCTGTATGTAAAACATCTGTATGTTTCAGTGAAGACACATCTCTGCTTCTTCAATGGTAGATGCGGACCAGTATGATCACAGCTATCTGTTTGCCGAGAAGCCCCTGCACATGATGCTCTATTGTGAGCTCAGTGTTGGTTTCAACTGTTGGCAAACTGGACACTTAGCACTCTTTCTGAGTGCCCAGAAAACCCTTTGAGAAGAAAATCTTCAGGTGTTTATCCCATTATCTTCACTCCTACCAACACGACCACTCTGGTTTTGGGGGGGGGCAGTACTGGGGGTTCAACTCGTATCCTTGTGCTTGTGAGGCAGGCGGCAAAACCACTGACCTAAATCCCCGGCCCTACCATGACCACTCTTTATATAAACTATGGGAAAACAATGAGGTGGCCAGTAATGGTTGTTAGTATATCCACAGAGTGAACATCTCTTCCCCTTAGGTATGGAGTGTCCTCTGTGATGGATCTCTCTGGTCACCTATATGGTGGATACACACACCACGCTGCCCTCTGCACATGCCCAGTCTGCCATTGCTTAACTCCACCTCAGACATCTTTATCACCAATCACTCAGTCTGCTAAGCCTAAATGTTAACTACTGTACAACAATCAGTGGCAGTCATCATTTCTGGGCATCTTAAAATATTGAACAATCAAATGTACTGCACAACATACTTCTTTTACTTGAAGAATTCATATTTACCACTGCTCCTCCAGGTCCCACAGAGTAGATAGCTATAGGCATCTAATCATCTTTTTGTTATTGTTGTTGATAACTTTGGTTAAATCAGAATATTTTGTTCAATAATCTCTGAACCAGTCATGAGTCTTCTGTTTTTTTGGTTTTATTCTCCCAAGATCAACTGGAAGTTGGTAGTAAGAGCAATGTTTATATCATAACTTTTAGGCAAAAGTCTAATTATTATTTATTAATTAATTCAGTCCCATCAATCATTATTAATTTCCTATCTATTTACTAAATCTGTCTTATGGATTTGGTGCTGTTATTCTTCTGATCATCAGGATATGGAAAAATTCCTAACGTAATCCTAAAGCCAAAAAAGTCTACAAGCATCAATTCTGTTTTCTATTTAAACTTTGTGGCAATATAGACTTCTACGTCTTTGCTAAAAGCTAATTTTGCATAAGAATGACACAAAAATGAGTTTTGGTATGCATGCCATTTATCAACTTAAAAACAGTGCCTTTAACATAAAGCAAAAACCCTTTATTTGGATGCACACATTGCCGAAAATCTTATAGACTATTATAAGATTTATGACAGCTTTCACAGCATTCTTTTTTCTGGCATCCACTTGAGTCCATTAACATTGAAAACAAACTGTTTGGCTTAAATTGTGAGTATGACTTCAACAATAAAAGCAAAGGAATCCATACTGCAGCTGCCTTCTTGTATATCAATACACAAGTGTATACATATTGAACTGCACTCTGGTGCTTTTAGGTAGCGGCAGGTTCACTTTAGTTTCACATAAAACACAAAAGGTCTGCCTGGTAAATGTAGGTATTAGTAAATTGTGAAGTATTGGTTGACACATTGTCAAAAATGTAGAATAAAGAACTCACTGTCACATCTTTATTACAATGAAAAAAGAAATATGAATTCTAAATCTGGTAAAAATTATTTTTTGAGAGCTTAAATTTTATTATAAATTAACACCTAAGCAATTCAGTACATGATTTTCAAGGTGATACTGCAGATATTCCAAAAATAACTAAGATATTAATGAGGAGTCATCAGAATGAAATACACTGACATGTCATTTTATCCTTTCTGGTCTAAATATAATATCTGAAAAAAAGAAAATTATCCCACATTCTATGACTATTCCAGTGTTTTTTGGTCATGAACTCAATATATGTTGTGGGGAAAAAACAAGCTTTTTTTCTACTGTTTACAATAACTATATCCATTGTCAGTGCCTGGTGTGGAATCCTGAAATGTTTAAGAAGGCTTGAAAATTAACTTACCTTATCATCATTAAATGACATTTATAACAGTAAGATATCATTATTAACCTTAATAATGCATGAGGGCAGTGCTGTGTTTTCATTATGCAAATGTGAAAACCAAATCTAAATTTTTATGAATTAATCAGGGTCACAACAATTTGTAAAATCCTCCATTGATAATAAAATACTGATTGGAGGATTTAGTGCAGTGGCACCACACCTACCTTGGAGCAAGCACAAGGTCCTGAGTTCCATCCCCGGTACCAAAAATATATAAATAAATAAAAATAAAATAAAATAAGATGCTGATGAGTTAGATATCCAAAACTACAGGGTTAAACATTATGGTATATTGTAATTCATAAGTTAAAATATTAAGATGATAAAACTTGAATGGATTAGTAGAAAAGGAATCTTATCTTGCTTAAGTAGAGCACTGAAATTTACTGAGGGTATTTTATGTGGAAAGCACTAACCAGGAAATTCAGAGAATATTTAAAAATTAGCATTATCCTGTTTTGAGAGTAAAAATATCTAATTAATTTTGTTGAAATTAAGTTGACTAATTAAAGCTAATATAATAAAGTATGCTTCTACATGCATGTTTGTCCATACTGATTACTTGATAAAAAAGACAATAATCCCTTGGCCTCTAACAAATTACAAAATTCATGAAGAGGTAACCCTATCGTATTTATCTCATGTTCAAAGTGTTGCACAATTTCTTTCACCTAGTACTCCCTCAATAAATATCAAAATTAATTAAATTAATATTATACTTGAGAAACATTGCATAAAGATGAACATTCTTTAATGATGAAGAAATTTTCTGCTTCAGTTTTCAACTTGTTTGTTGTAAGAATATATCATTATTTCTAAAACAAATAACTTATTGGGAAGATATATTCTATCTATCTATCTGTCTATTCTACACAGTATCTACCACTATAAAAATTGGTTAATATTTTATTAAGAATAACCATATTATTTTCATTTTCATTATCAAATATATTTGTTTAGATTGAATCTAATAACTTAGTAAATAATGTCATGAATACAGTCTAATTGTGATGATTCTATAAAATTCCACATGAATTGTGTATATGAATTAAATACTAAGCACTTAAGAATAAATTTGTTTAAGAATGGAACAATAGAAAATGAATTTTGTAACTGAGTCACTTAAATAAAATACATGAGAACTGGGGATTTTAGCTAATAATGAATCAGTATTATTAGACAAACTTCTTATGGAAAAAAGCTTCTCTTAATTTTTATTAAACTGTAACTCATCTTCTAATACTTGTTTTGTGTGAATGTGTGTGGGGGAGTTCTGGGAATTGAATGCTGATCCTTCACACTGAGGAGTATCCTCAGGCTTTATTTCTTATTTTGAGACAAGATCCTACTAAGTCACAAAGTTGCCCAAGCTAGACTTCCTCCTCCCAGAGTGCTGAGGTAACAAGCATACATCAACACTTCCAGTTCTAATATTAGTATTAATACAAAATTATAAATATGGTAATGCAAACTTTAAAACTTGGTGCTGTTATATTGACTACACAAAGTTATTAGATGTACCTTTGTACTGAATACAAAATGGAGGTCAGGACTGAAGTTTCACTAATATCATATCCTCTATAGGACTGACATCATGGTTTTCTCACACTGTATAAATTATGGGACTCAAACTCATCAAAGTAACAAAAAATAGCATTTTCATGAATATACAACATGGCCATTGTAAGTCTCTAAACATCAATGGTTTAAAGTCTTACAATAAAAAAGGGAAGCACTTAATTTCAATAAATATAATGCATTTTTCTAATGCATTCTTTCTACTGTTACATCCTTCATGTTTTTTTTCTTAACAACTGATGCCTACTGGTAACAGCTATTGTGCTCCATTTTGAAATGAAAAAATTCCCAGTGTTTTTCTAATTAAAAGTATTGAACAATTTATAGTACTATTTTTCAATGAAAGGCAGTTGGCACTAGACTCCTTCAGAAATGGCTAATTGTAGCAAAATGATAGCAAATATAAAAGGAGAGCCTATAGCACTTGAAATGGCAGCATGTAAATAAATGCTCAAAACAGACAAAAGGCAAATTAAATCAAGCACAAAAAAACAAGGATGTAGAAATGACCAAGCTGCACAGGACACACTGAAAGGGAACCCAATGACAAAGGCTGGATCTATGGAAAAATGAAATAGTAGAATAATTCCACCTTATACTTCCAAGTATGTCATAAAAAGACACGCATTCAATGAGTAAAAGGAAATGATAAAAAAATCAGAAAGCGAACTAGAGATGGAGAACTTACAACTACTGTATTTAGTGCAGCATCACGGAGGCAAAATAGAAAACCCCCTTCTTGAGCTGCATTCAGTGACTTCCTTGAGAGTCTGGTACAGGACACAGGGAGAATGGAGCAACTGGTCTGAAGAGGAAACTCTTCCATTTATATGTATTGGATAATAAAATAAAATATCTAAATAATTTTGGAGAAAAATATGAAGTGGGAAGAATCAATCTACCTGATTATAAGAGTTATTATATCACCAGAGTAACCGAAAGAATTTCTACAGAGAATAGATACATAGATCAGTGCAGCAGAAATAGAAACACAAAAGTATGCCTAATTGATTTTTGAGAAAGTTACAAAAGAAGTTCAATGGAGAAAGAAAGCCTTCCAAAATTACACTGGAGTATTTAGACATCCATAACCCAACATAACGGTCAAACCTTAGAAATAAATGAAAATATATCATAGAATTATACAGGAAGTATGAAACTACAAAAATGTATTGCAAAAAAATCTGAAAAGAATCATGGAATTTAGGCCTGAGCAAGAGGTTCTTAAACATGACACCAAAAGTATAATTAATAAAAGAAGCGGTTAATGTAGTAGACTTTGTTTTTTTAAAAAAAATTGTTTGTGCTTAGTAATGACCCTACTGAGAGAGTGATAATAAAAATTGTAAAGAAGAATTTAAAACCCCATATCAGAAAAAGGACTACTATCCAGAAATAAATAGTGCTTGAAAGTCAACAGGAAACAACGATTTAATCAGAAAATGAGCTAAAGATAATTGAGGAGGCCTTTCTCAAAAAAGATATAACATAGCAAATAAACACATAAAAGATGTTCAGTATTATTAGACATTAGTCTTTTATTTGCTATCCACATCAATTTTGTATGAAAAGAAGATGTAACTAATAGAGTAATTAACATAGAAATGGGAAAAAATGTGAGAAGGAAAAGGGAAGTAAAAAGGATCAAGATATAATATGGACAGCTACCAATTATTCATGATGATTGTATTTATTCTGTATCACAAACATATACTAATAATATTTTTAGAAAGCAAAAGGATGAAGACAGATTTAGATATATAATATTCTCATCATACCACTTGAAGATAATAATATTATTAATATTTTAATTTTTGAAGCAATTCTCAAGCTCATATCTTTCAGAAGTTAAATAATATTAATATTTTACTGTATGCATTTGCATATATAAAAGTAGGTAGAGTAAGTTTGTGTATGAATTGATATTAGTATTTCAATAAGGAAGAACACAAGAAGACAAACATGGTTTAAATGAAACATTGAATTGGATTATCAATGTGACACAAATAAATTTGGTATCAAGTTTTTCTAAATAAGTTCAAGGAACGGTGTAATCACAAACTGTCATTCCAAAGTTCAAGGTCCTCTAGGGAAACTAATAAAACTATGGATGCAGCTTTTCTTGTCTCAGTGTTATGTTAATATATCTTGTCTCTTTTGTGTCATCCTTCTAATAACCTTTTCTCCCTCTAGCAAAGAGTGGTGTCAATTTTTGCTTTTGCTCACCAAGACATTTTGTTTTAATATTAAAAATCAAGACTGAACAACTTTTAAACCTAGAGAATTAATTGGCTCCCCAAATAAAGCTTCATTAAGCACTAATTATAAAATAGGAAATTATACATAGTGGACTACTACTAGGGAATAAAGAAGGATAAGCTTGAGTCATTAGTAGGAAGATGGATGCACTTTGAAACCATAATGCTAAGTGAAATAGATCATACACAAAAACTTAAAGATCTCATTGTTTCTCTTATCTGAGTAAACCAAGACACAAAGAGTAAAATAAAAGATAGATAATGAGAAATGAGATAGATATTTCTCAAATGGGAAGGGGATCAAGAGATGGGGGAGAGGGAAGAAACAGAGAGGGAAGGGAATGAGAAAAGAATCAAGCTCTGTACACATACCAACTACCCACAAGGAATGCAAACATTATGTACGTCAAACATGTACAAAAAATATTTAAAATAAGAATTTAAAGAGATAGATGACAAAATTTTGATATAATAATACAGTAGAAAATGTCAGATTTACATATCCAATAGATATCATGTTAAAACTTAAATTTGGGACCGGAGATTTAGCTCAGTGGTTTCGCCACCTGCTGCACAAGCGCAAGGACCCGAGTTCAATCCCCGGTACCAAAAACAAAAAACCCCTTAAATTTGTACCTCATTTTTGGTATACAGTACCATGATAACCAACTAAATATGTTCAGCAGCATATCTCAATTTTGGCGCTAGAGATGAGATAAAAATAATTATGGTAGAATTAAATGTAGTCATAAATATGATGACATTCCCTGTTTTCACTATTAGCATCTTTTTCTCAGTGAAAGGTAATTAAAACTTCATATCAATTATCATGACCCCAACTGCATCACTTGGAACAACAAGTAAATTGATTCACATCAAAAATTATATTGAATTTTAACCAAACTTTAGATTCTGCCTTATTACTTCAGAAGGAAACGCTGAGACATGACAATAGTATTAATGTTTCATAATTTGTTTAATCATAACTTGAATATATATGAGGTAGAATATATAATTATGGAAGGGAAAATGAAAAGAGAGACCAATGTTTAAGAGTAAAGAAAATCAAGTGTTTTAGAATTGACCATTTTTATAACAAAAGTAACTGCTTTTAGAGCAATATGAGTTTGGGAAAAAGAGCTTATAACATTACTTAGTATCTTGAAATCATTGATGCCTGTGCTGATGGAAGGTTAGGTTTAAGAGTAACACCTCATTATAAAGAAGATTTTCCTAAACAAAAAGACTAGTGATTTATTGCTAAAGGGGCACAGAAAAAATAACATATAATGGGCATTTATTTGGGTAAGCAGGTGTGAAAAATACTCCAGGGAGCTGAGTGTCAGTGTGTAGAAATAGCTCACAGACTCTGAGCACTTATAATTATGCAGTCTTTCCCTTAGGGCTTACTTGTTTATTTGTCTGTTGGTGGTTGCCTGAACTTTTTAAATTAAAATTTTGAGGAAAAGAAAGTTCCTGCCTTAAAACCACTTTACAATACTAAAAAACCCTCCAGGGAGCAAGTTTAAGATTTTATTAAGATATTTTAAAAAATCAAATTAATTTTATTGTACATTTCACTATTGTCTTTATTCTGCTCTGGTGAGCAGGAAATTAATTTAGAAAATAAAACTAAGTGGGCCCCAATGTCTTCCAAATTATTTTCATCATATTTTATACAAATTAAATCTGGTAAACTGAACTGTAGTGGAAATGTAATGGTGTTTAAAGATAAGGACTGGAAGGATGCATTAAATGTTTCACTATTAAAATTATAGCAGTATATCAATTACTTTAAGAAATGTCCCATTCATTGAGATAATGTATTCTATATTTACATTTATATATATTCACATAAAAGCAATTATTATGTAGAAGGAAAATCATTTTTAAGAGGAACAATTAAGTTCTTTTTATACTAAAGTCACAGGAAAACATTTTCTTGTTTGACTTCATACACATTTAAGTATATCCAAATGAAAACTCTATAGGAAAATGTAGAAAAAATGTACATTGACAAAAATATGAAGATAATCCATAAAAATGGAGGACAAGTAATTATAAAACAGCATTACTAGTTTGACGTTATCATTTCCAGTCTTGTCTGACACTCATTCAATCATTCTGGGTGCAAATATTTTGAAAATACTTACTTACTATTTTTCAACATATTTTTAATGTACACTGAATTGATAGTTATAATTTGGCCATTAGAATAATATGGAAAATTATTCACCACTTAGAAGTTGAAAAGAAGATTTTTTCCATTAATTTTTTCAGCTCTTAAACAATATACATAAAATAAATTGAGAGATAAAATACTTATTAGTACTATAAGATGATATAAAAAGGGAAGTTGTAAACCTAAAGACATACAATGAATTAAAAAATAATTTTTACATTAATAATTAAATGAAGAAGATAGGCAAGAAGCGAGAAAAGACATTTATTAGTCTCACAGAATGCAGAGGAATGTGAGAAAATAAATAAAGCAATCTGGTAGAACCAATCACATACAATACAGATAAATATCTTTTGGCATAAGGATACATATTCCATTCATGGTAAACAAACAAAGAAAAATCTATTAAGAAAATACTATAATGACTTCATTAACTGAAAATGTCTACTGAGAAGCAGCTGAAGTTAATATTATATTTAACCATGAAAATTTAAAAATTTCTTTCTAAGGTAGATAACAGCCTAAAGATATCACTAACTCTCTTCACTTCTAGCTATACCACACTGGAAAAAAATAACCACTCAAACATGGCAGGAGAATTTGGTGGAAAAAAGAATAGGTATGTATTTTATTAGAAGATAATGTGTAGGATATCTGCCCTTATGTGTAGGTAACACATAAGTCTTTCTAGAAAATAGCCAGTAATTCATGACTCTAAAATAACTAAAATGTGAATTCAGTAATTGTGGTGGAAAAAGCTTAGTTGTACATCAATTTGATTGGATTGGGAGTTGTGCAAGCATGCTTTTATGTATGTCTATGCCGGTCTTAAAGGCATGGTTTGGGTACTGTAAATGAAATCCCAATCTTTTCTGGCAGTATTCCTGTACTCTGCTTCCCAGACATCATGAATTCATCTTTGCTTTGCCACATCCTTCTGCTCTGATGTTTCTGCTGTGGTAACAGTCCCAAAGGGGACTAAATCTCTTCAAAATGTGGGCCAAAGTGAACCTCTGCTAAATTTGTGGTTGTTGGCTGCTATGTCCCAGTGATGGAAAAGCAGGTTAAAACAGAAAATTGTTATATAAGTCAAGTTGGATCCTTGTGATTATACCTGACCATGTGGGTCAGAAGCCTTTGGAACTAGTTTATAGGAGGAATTTGAAAAGATTTTGAGATGCATGCTAAAGAAGCCCTGCAATACTGTAAGCAGAGTTTGATGAGTGATTCTAACAAGGCATAGAAGACCAAAGTATTTGATAACAATATAGACAGTAAAGGTAAGGCTCATGAGAATTCCGTTGACAGTGAGAATTCTACTGGGAGTTGCACTAGTGACTATGCATGTTACTTTCTGGCAAAGAATGTCTAGATTTTTCCCATGTCCTGAGGATTTCCAGAGGCTGATCTTAAGGGCTATGGATTAACTGATTTGGCAGCCTACCATTAAAACTGTGGCTTGGGTAATACTAACTGCTGTCAGTCAAATTTATAGTGAAAATCAGGAGCAAAATGCAAAGCACAAAATTTGATAATTTTCAATTTTGATCCAGAAGAAACAATTCGTAAATGTGGGGCCAAAGAATGTGTGACTGCTGAAGAGATTAGTACCATTGAAAGAAACTGAGAACTTTCTATGGAGATAAGAAAAGTGCCTTGAAGGCATCTCAGGAATTAGCAAGACACCACCAATTTTAGGTTTAAAGGTGCAAAAGTATAAAATTTTCACTTAAGGAGAGAAGCCTTGGTCCCATTGCTCAAGAATTACCATCTAGGGAATTGGTTCCCCAGCATTCATTTCACTGTGTTTAGCCACCCAGGAATTCAGAAGCTAAAGCTGTTGTATGAGGGACCCCGGCTACTGCTTCCTCTTTCAGTAACCCTTGACATCATTCACCTGATGCTTGTTTTACTAGCATGCAGGACACAAGAGTTCCAAGGTCAGGAGGGCTTCCATCCCACTGTGGCACCAGTTTTCTGTACAAGTCAGCTTGCCCATCACTGGAACACAATACCTAACACCACAATGTGAATGAGGATTGGTTTAATTTGGCTCAGTCTGAAGTCAGGTGGCACTAATGAAGAAACAATCATGGCAGAAGAGTATGGGAGAGCAAAATAGCTTAATTCACAGAGCTAAAAAGCAGAGCGGGAGAACATTGCCAGAGAAGATGGTACAAGGCATCAAGAATTGTACCCAAATTCACATCTTCATGATTCATACAGACACACACAAAAGTGTACTGTAATCACCTGCTAGGTATTTTTTAATCAATAAATTTACTTTATCATGATTAATGTTTGAGGACATCCCAGGATGTCATCAAAAATGCTAAGAACATAGAACATCTGCAAAAGGAATCTGAAGCCCATGAGTAGAACCAGCCCAAGAAAGATGCTGTATTGGCTGCAATCAACAAAGCTGGTTGGGCCTGGGACCCACCCACAACATGTGCCATGGATGAAGGTCATGAGCTATATGACATAGTGTCTATCTGGTTGGTATTCAGTCTTGCTTTGGACCTTCATTATCCCACTATACTTACATTTGGAATGGAAATGTTTACTCTGTGCCATTGCACTTTGGTATTATTAAACTTGTTTTTATTTTTATTTTTACAAAAGCTTACAGATAGTAGTTGCATAGGTTTTCAGAAGAGGCTTTTTTAAATTTAATAATAAAATCATATGCATTAAAGACATGTGGCCACTAATCCTCATGTAGAAACACCCCCATTACTTCACATACACTTATCCCATCATTCATTCTTGCTGGAACTGTTGAGAATTTGGGAAAGATTTTATTGCATTTTTTGGTCATACACAAGACAGTTGTATCATGTGAGAACTATTACCTTATTACATTTTTTGGTGACTAAGTATGGATGAGGATTTTGTTGGTTTGCTTGTTTGTTTGTTTTTATGGAAGGGTCTCATTATGTAGTTCAGGCTGTTTTGAATTCACTATGTACCCCAGGCTGGCCTCGAACTCACAGCCATCTTCCTGCCTCAAGATTAAGTATAGTTTGAGAAGAGGTATTTGGGTGACAAGTTGACAAAAGATGGATTGTGACCATCAATCGTGATATTTTTACTTCATTTGATTAAGAAGTGCCCAGCCTATTAGTGAAGTACACTTTTATGTGTCTGGGTGAGTTATGGAAGAATAACTTTGGGTAATGAATGTTGTTCTAGGCCCTGTACTCTCTGGTGCTTTTCACTGCTCTATTTACTCACTGCCATGAATTTGGCATATTTGCACCACCACACCCTTCTACCCTAAAGTTTTTGCTTTGAGCCACCCAAAGATAGACTGAAATCCATGAAACCATGAGCCAAATTAAATCTATGCTTCTTTGAGTTGTGAGTTTTGGATTGTGTCCCAGCAATGTGAAAGCTAAGTAATACAGCCTTTCAGGATATAATATAAATATTTCATTTTATTTTTATTTATATACAATAACAACATATTTTAGTAATCAAGTTTGCAAAATGCATTAACCTTTATAACTACATAAAACACAAAAGATTTAGGGGTAATTCTATAAATCACAAATATTACAGATAGCTTTAAATGTAAATAAAATGTTTGAGGATTAATCCATAGAGATATACTTTGTTTAAAAACTGCAAAACTCAAAATTTCCAAGATATATGGTTTCATAAGATTTCAATACAGTGTATTTTTAAAATATAGAAATATATTTTGCTATCGTTGTGGAAATAAAATGGACCTAAGTACCAAATCATTTTGAAATAAAAAACAGTGAAAATTTACACTACTTGATTTCAAAGCTAGAAATAAATTATAGCACTCACTATAGTATAATGTTAGGAAAAAAACAGACATAAAGATGAATATAAAATGATACAGAATACAGAATTAGACCCACTTAAATATGATTAGTTGTTTTTTTTTGTTTTTTGTTTTTTGTTTTTTTTGGTACCGGGATTGAACCAGGACCTTGAGCTTGAAAGACAAACACCGTGCCACTAAAATTTACTGAGCTAAATCCTCAGCCGTATTAGTTGGTTTTTAAGAAAGGTAATTCAATGTTGATGATACTGTTTTCCATAAAATGTACTAGAATAGACTTTTATATGCAGATAAATAAACTCAGTCCATTTCTCGTATATATACAACCAACTTGAAATGAATCATTAAGCAAAATCAAAACCTAAGGCAATATTCCAGAAATAATCTTAAGAGAAATCTTTGTAACTGTAGGATAAGAAAATATGTTATTGATAGTTTTTAAAAACAGAGTTGCAAAAAATACATAATGGAATTTATTAGAATGAAAACTATTCGTCTTTGACACTGAAAAATAAATTAGATTAACCATTGATTGGAAGACAATTTTGCAAACACAAAGTAGATAAAAGTCTCACATGTATAATATATTAAAAATAAAAATAACATTACTGAACAGATGATTATAAAAGTAATTTTGGGCAAACAGGCTAAAAGACATCTCCATTAGTATTCATAAAAAAATCCACATTGAAATCACCATGAGATATGACTACACACTAGAATGATTAAAATTAAAAGCTTTACTAAAAAAAGATTGTATCAAATGCTCAAAAATATGCAGAAAATATTGAATTGAATTTATATTTTGAAGGCAAAAATGATACCATTTTCCCTAGCTTTTATGGGAAAGTTTAAAATGTTTGATACAATTCAGTATTGGAGAGGAAGTAGAAGAAAAAAATTGCTTTAATTCCTTCTTAATGGGACTATTAATTAAAGTAGTGCTTTAGAACTGTCTACCATTATAAAATGGTGTGCATACCCTGAAAAACATACGCAGAAATGTTAAAACTCTCCTACCTTTTTGTATTAGTTACTTTTCTTGTTACTGAGACTAAATAATCAGCACCCAAAGTTAAAGGAGGAAAGGTTCATTGTCGCTCACAGTTGGTAGAGGTATCAGTCCATAGTCAGCTGGCTCTAAGGGTGAGTAGCATGGCAGAGTGGGATCACAGAAGAGAAATATTCCATGGAAAGCAGGCAAGAGATAGCAAAGCAAAAAGCAACAGCAAGCAGAACCAAGCCTGTCTTTATATTTCATCCAGCCTATCTGCCTTTTGGGCAGTGTCACACTGCACCTAGGGTGGGGGACCCCTAATCCCAGCAACACATACTTCATCATAGTATCACACACCCTAGACCCATCCACTTCTGAAAAACTCCACCTATGACAACATGAGGCTTTGGGAGAACATCTAGATACAAGCCTAATACTAACTGATGCTAATATGCAGAAAAGTTCAAACTCTCAGTCTAATACTGCACATTAAGTACTCAGGTATTTAACTAAAAATATAAAAGTTCATCCACAGAGAGAACTGTACATAAATGCTTACAATACCTTTTTTCATAATAGTCATAAAGTACAAACAATCCAGATATTCATTATTTGAAATGTGATGAACAAACTGAGGCATGGTCACACAAAGGAATACATAAAAGCAAAAAGATGGAGGGAAGGACTGATATATGAAGCAACATTGAGTACACTCAAATGTATTTTCTCTGTAGAAAATACTTTCTAGGAATGGAAAGAGGCAACTGACAGTAAATAAACAGAATGGGAGTTTCTGGGGTTGGGGAATCTTTTCCTTGGTTGTGTTGGTGTTTATTGTCTATATTTTTAAAAATTCATCAAGCTGTACATCCAAAAAAACTGATTTTTGCTGTACATAAAGTAAATCTCATTAAAACTGATTTAAATTTTCCTCGTAGAAGAATATATACCCATATTTTTAGACACATTCAGAAAAATCATGAAATATATTTTCTTCAGCTTGGAAAAGTATTTGTAATTTTAAAAATTAACTTCTTCGTTTTCATTCTTAGAAATTTCTCATTTTTTTTTCATTTTATGTAATTTAGGTTTGAGTCCATCCATTTACCAAAAATAAAAGTAATCTACTCAATGCTAAGCTTATGTCTCACAATAAAGCTCCTGGGTTTCCATATCTACAAGAATACAGCCAGTGCCTGCAATCTCCTCGCCACCGGAGTCCACGATTGATGCATCTTTCTCACCCCAGCAGGTGTGAGTTGGAGGGGCTGATGATGGTGTGCTCACGAAGTCATAACAGCTGGACTTTCTTCACACACAGCCTTTGAGGTCTGTTGTTGCCATGGTTACTGGCATGAACAAATCTAAGTACATCATTGCTCAAAAACTGTCAAAGAATTTTAAAATAGAGTTGGTCTGACTAGATGCAGCCATAGATTAATAAGCAGTTTTAAGAAAAGAGAACATGACAGTATTTCTTCCATGGAATAAATTTTATAAAGCTTGAATAAACAGTTTAAACTATAATTTGTGCTATTCAACTCTTTCATTTACTTGAGGATAAAACAAAGAAACATGATCACAACAATTACAAAATGGTGCATTTGTTATGGTCAGATCATTGTAGTTTGACACAGTACCTAAATGTTTATATGTGCTTCATATTCAAATTAATATTTTTGAGATAATTTAAGTATTTTTATCACTTCAGCAAAGATGTCTTAAAAATATAAATTTAGATAACATATTTAGCATTCAACAACTGTTAGTAATCTAGAATTATGACTACAATATTCAAAAGAAGATATCTAAGAAGAGTAAAATAACAATAGAAAACAGTAATGAATAAATCTACCAATTTCTGCAAAAAATTATCTTCAAGAATTGTTATGTACATGTATCAACTTCACACAAAGAATATAAACATTATGTAATGCAAACATGTACAAAAAAAGGAAGGAAAAAGAACCAAGAGATGAATGGATAGGGAAGGGAAAGAAGATGAAAACAAGGAATTAAGATATATTATGTACATGTACCAACTACCCGGAAAGAATGTAAACTTTATGTACCACAAACATATACTAATAAATAAAATAATTATAAATAAATAAACACATAAATAAATAAATTTAACCTAAAATATTAAAATGGATTTATATGTGAAAAATTGTTTTAGGTATGACTGTATTATGACAGATTATGCATTCACAAATACATATGTCTGTGCATATGTATACACATACACACTTAAGTTTATTCTCTATTTCACAAAAATGTTATGAAGTCATAATTTAGAGAGTGAATTGCTAACTAAATGTTTTATTCTTATTTCTTCCTATAGAAAGTTGGAAGGGCACAGGAAGAGGAAGAGAGAGAGAGAGACAGAGACAGAGATAGGAAGTAATGACAAGTTAATAAATAATATCAATACATATTAAAATAAAAAAGAATTCAGGACTGGGGATTTAGCTCAGTGGTGCTGCCACCTGCCTTGCAAGCACAAGATCCCAAGTTTGATTCCCAGTACCAATAAATAAATAAACAAACAAACAAATAAATAAATAAGAATCCAAAGTCAGGGGGGGAAATGCCATCATAGGTGAAGTTTTACATAAGTGGATGGATCTAGGGTTTGTGATACTATTATTAAGTGTGTGATGCTGGGATTCAGGGTCCCCCATCCTGGGTGCAGGTGGCATTGTCCAAAGGGCAGATAGGCTGGATGAAATATAAAGAGAAACTTGGTTCTACTTGCTGTTGCATGCTGCTTTAACTAGATTCTGATGGGTAATTCTGATCAGAGTTGATTGAATTCCCCGTGGATAAAAAAGTGGATAATAAAGGCCAGGTTTATGAGGTTTCAGATGAGAATAAGAACTCTATTGAGAATTGAACTAAAGGCCATGTATGTTTCATTTTGACAAAGAATTTGTCTACATATTGTCTATGTCTTAATACTTTATGTGAGTCTGAGTTTTAAAGTAATGAACATAGGAAATTTCAAGGTAGCAGAAACATTCAGTCTGTGCATGTGTCATATTTATAAAGAAATAAAGTCAGTGGTCTGCTAACACCACTTGTTCAACATAGTTCTCAAAATACTAGCAAGAGCAATTAGACAAGAGAAAGAAACAAAAAGGATATGAAAGGGAAAAAGTTATATTTTCATTATTTGCAGAAGACATTATCCTCTACATCAATGGTGACAAACCTATGGTACATGTACCAGTGCTGGGTGTTTGGATCACTGAAAGTTCTACAAGGTTTGGCATCACTTCCCTACATATAAGACCCCTAAAGACTCCTAGAATTAATAACAAATTTAGTAGTATAACAGGATATGAGGAAAATGCTCAAAAATCAGTAATGTTTCTGTATATCAATAACAAACTTACTGACATGGAAATAAGGGAAACAATATCTTTTACAATAGCAGCAAGAAAAATGAAATACTTAAACATTAACATAACTAAGGAAGTGAAAGTCCTCTACAATGGAAGCAATAGTACTCTTTGAAAGGAGATCCAAGATAATATCAGAAAATAGAAAGATATCACCTGTTTCTGGATAGGCAGAATGAATATAGTTAAAATGGCCATATTTTCCAAAGTGTTACATAGATTTAATGCAATTCCAACTAAAATAACAATGACATTTTTTACAGAACTGGAGATAGCAATCCTAAAATTCATATGAAATCACAAGCAAATGAGAATAGCAAAAACAATTCTTGGCAACAAGGGCAAGGCAGGGGTCAACACAATACCCTTACATTATAATACAAAACTACAGTCATAAAAACAGTATGATATTGTAAAAAAAAAAAAAAAAGACTTGTGGCTCAATAAAACAAAAAAAGACACAGAAAGAACTCTATACAAACTCAGCAATGTTTTCTTTGACAAAGGGGCCACATCCATTCTCTAAAGGAATGATAACCTCTTTAACAAATGGTGCTGGAAACACTGGCTATCAACACGACAAAGTTTGAACTTAGACCCATATCTCTCACCATACATTAAACCAAAATCAAAATGGTTCAAAGATCTCAACATCAGAACAGAAAAACTCAATCTACTAGAAGACAAAATAGTTAAAACTCTCAAAGACACAGGTATAGACAAAGACTTTGTGAATAAAACCCTAGTTGTGCAAGTAGCAAGAATCAACAAATGAGATCACATCAAATTCAAAAGCTTTTGCACAGAAAAGGCAACCACATATTGATTGGCAAACCATCAACAAAGGCAACCACCATCAAAGTGAAGAGAGAACCTACAAAATGGGAAAAAAAATTCCAGCCATTCCTCAAAGGACTAACATCTACAATATATGAAGATCTCAAAAAACTAGATCCCTCACATTTAAAGATCCAATAAAAAATAGCCATCTGTAATGAATCGACCCTTCTTAGATGAAGAAATACAACTGACCAATAGATACATGAAAAATAATGTTCAACATCACTGGCCATTTGAGAAATGAAAATTAAAACAACACTGAGAGTCCATCTCACTCCAGATAGAATGGCCGCCATGAAGAAATCAACCAATAGCAGATGCTGGCGAGGCTATGGGAACAAAAGAACGCTTCTTCCTTGTTGATGTAACTGTAAAATTGTAAAATGATACAACTACTATGAAAATCAGTATGGATATTCCTCAAAAAAAATAAAAGTAGAAATCCCATTTAACCCAGCTAGTCCTTTTTGTCAATCTTCCCAAAAGAGTTAAAAACATCATACCACAGTGACTTATGGATACCCATGACTTATAGCAGCACATTTCATAATCACTAAGTCTTGGAAACAGCTGATATGCCCATCGACATATCAATGGATAAAGAAAATGTGGTATTTATAAACAGTGGAGTACTGTGTGCCATTAAGAAAGATAAACGAAACATTTGTAGAAAAATGAATATACTTTGAGACCATAATTTTAAGTGAAGTAAATCAGACACCAAGCTTAAGCACTGTATGGTTCCTTTGTATGAAAATGTTAAATTTGTTGCATTCTAAGTACGTTTCTACTACTGGCTTCTGGTTTCACATCGATATGGTGTGAGAGCTCAATTAACAGTATTTCCAATTCTTTGGATATGTTAAGGTCTCTTTATTACTGCCATGAGCCTGACTGTTTTTGAATAAAAAATATAAATTCGCATTAAAAAGCCTTTAAGAAAAATTATTATTATTATTATTATTATTTATTTTTTATTTTTTATTAGGTACTGGGGATTGAACTTGGGTCCTTGCACTTGCAAGGCAGGCAGTGGAACCACTGAGCTAAATGCCCAGCCAAGAAAATTATTTTTTACGTGTTGACTTATAACTATATAACTTGGTGAATGCTGTTATTTTTATCATTTATTAATTCATTTGGTTTTGTTATGTCAACATTCACATAATCTAATAGCAATTATTTTTTTTCCTTTCTTTTCATTATTTTAAGCTATTGTCTCTTTTTCTTATTTTGTTTTATTGGCAAGAACTTCCAGGAAAATGTCAAATAATAATTGTCATACGTGTCTCCATCTTTTTTCTGAATTGTTGATGTTATACCTTTCAATATCTTTCTTGCTGAAAATTTTGTTAAAGACAGTTTCTACCATAGCTTGTAAAACTCTGTAAAAATTATTAATAAACATTGAAAAAATCCTCAAAAATTAATAGCACGTGAAACAGAAAAAAAAAAAACAATGAAGAAGAAAGTATCTGGCTCCCATGCAAGAGAATCCCACCCAGAGAACTGTGGATTATCTCCTGTTTTAGTGTATTTGTGAATTAGTGCATTTTTGGTTGTACACAGGATTCATTTCAGTGTGCTCAGTCATCTTGTCACTCAGAGGCCACTGCAGTCATAGTCCAAAAGGTGTGGCTCAACTTGGTGACAGACTGGGCATCATCTAACTGTCAGTGGTGGTGAACTTTTCCAAGCTTTCAGTGATACAAACAGCTTGCTGTGGCACATGTGCCATAGGTTAGCCACCACATATCTATGTGATGCTGATTCTACCAGCACACAGAATACAAGAGTTACTGAATCATAGAAGCTTGCCATGGTTTCAAATGAAGGCCTGGAAGTCTAGGCAAAAACATTGTTCCATGTAACTTGTACAATGCCCTTGCTGCAAGCTCCTGACAATACAACCTGTAAAGCTGGCAGAATGAAACTGAGGTTGAATTGAGAACCCCAGGAAGTTGATGATGCCAGGAAAATTGAACCTCTTCTGATGAAAGTTACAGGTATTGAGCACAGCTTAAGAGAGAAATTGTATGGGTTGCAACCAGCAAAACTTGGGGGTACCCAAGCCCTCTGGAGTCACATATTATCATTTTAAGCCATGGATTCTGAATGCTGGACAGGTAGCTATAAGAATTAATGTTTGTCCCTCTGGAATTCGAAGTCTTGCTTCTGTCTGATTCCATTGTGTCCCCTATTCTTCCATTTTGGAATAAAAATATTTATCTGGTGCCATTATTTTGAGATTTTGTAAATTGCTTTTTTGATATTTTATAGGTGCTTATAGTTAAGAGTTGCCTTGAATCTCAGAAGAGGCTTTAGACTTTTGATCCATGCTGGGACTTTTGACTTTATGAAGAACCAATTAGTTATAAATGACTCTAGTTTCTCATTCTTTATGGCTGAGTAGTACTCCATTTTATTTTAAAAAACACATCTTCTTTATCCTGTATCCAGTTGATGGGCACTTGGGCTGTTTCCAAGCCTTTGCTGTTACAAACTGTGCAGCGATAAACGTGGGCACACATATATCACTGTGGTATGATTCTTTTAATTCTTTGGGGAAGATACCCAACAGAGTACCAATAAATTTAATGAAAAAAGTTTTTTAAAAGTTGTATGACAACAAAAGGCAAATACAGTGAGTTATCAACAAATACAGATTTAATTTACATAAAAAAGAAGCAATTAGTTCATTTTTTGATTGTACACAGGATAATTGCATCATGTTAAAACTATGAGCTTGTTATTTTGTTTATTTACAGATTAACTATGGTCTGAGGAGATGTGATTAGGTACCAAGTTAACAAGGACTGAATTTATGTCAGTTTGCTTTTTAAACTTGAATAGATTAAGCTACTCCTTAAGAAGTGATCAGATTATGCCAGCACGAACTCCTTCTTCAATGGGGTATCCACTGAAGAATTCAGAGCTGAATCACCCACAAGGACATGGGGTCCAATTGGAGGAAGTGGGTCGTGGGTAAATGACCTTAGAAATATACCGGGCTGTGGCCTCTTCCTGTCTCCAAGACTCTTTCCAACTTGCTTCCCGACTGTCATGATTGAGAAGCTTTCCTTTACCAGCCCTTTCACCATAACATCTCTGCTCTAAAGCCAGTTAATCATGGATTGAAATCTCTGAAACCGTCAGCCAAAATACATCTTTCTTTAAGTTGTGGGTGACATGCTTTTCTTCCCACAAACACTATTTTACTTCATTCATTTTAGAACTACCAACACACCAGTATGAACACTATACAGAGAGTCTGCCAAAAAATGTATACACACTTCAGGAAAAGAAAAATAGTATGATGTTTTTTCCACAGATGGTGTTATCCTCTTATGGGGGACCCTAGAGAATGTCGTGTATCACAGAAAATGCACTACACTGCTGGCCCTTAGAGAAGAAATTAAAAAGGTATATGAAGCAAACTCACACAGAAAAATGGTTTGAGCCACCAGAATCATTTTGCATTGTTTTCCATTTAAAGCTGACTTATATTTCCAACTTTTGGCACATATTCATCACCAAGGAATATAAGAATCTACTAAAGGGAATTTAGACAGTTGGAATTTTAAGTCAGAAAAACAGAACAAAAATATTCACCAGCCAAAATCAGTATCTGCCAATAATATTTGAGGGCATAGTTTTGTTCACACCCCCATCTAATACTGTTTACTACTGAGTTTCCAGTTGAATGGGTAGAATAGTATATCAATGTTCTGTCAAAATAAAACAATCAAAAGGGTGTGTACAAGTACTTTTAATGTTACCTGGGGTTCACATAACCTTGAGTATATTAGGATAGTGTTTTAGGTTCTTATTTTAATAATAAAATTTCAAGAATAACACCAGCCAATCTTTATTTCCTGTTACCCTTTGTGGTGCTTTAATTATGTGATGCTATTGCATTTTTGACAGAACTTCTAAAATAAAACGCTTAATAAAATCATGAATTAATTACCATTCTTAAAACAGGGCCCTGTTGCCATTTATGGACACTTAAAGCAACCATAGTATTGTTCATGAATCCATTTAACTATATCACTTATATAGGAAATGTTTAAGCACACTGGAATATTGTATATAATCATGAGCATTCTCCACCCTCCACTCATAAGTTATGAATATAAATAAGAAACAAGAACTAAAACCAAAATTTCTGAGAAAAATATTAACAATTAAATTCTTACTATATCCAATCATTTTCCTCATGTATTAATTCTGTCTACTAATAAAAACACATGAGTTCCATTTTTAAAAACTTTGTTCTATCCATATGTAGAATTTTCTTTATTGTTTATACTTCTGTGTGGTAGTATTGATTATACTACTGTGATTTTAATATATACTACCTTTAATAAGATTGTAATAACATCACTTCATAACTTTATGAAGTTACACTCACCTTCCCATGAAAGAAGAAATTTTATTTATGCACAAAGTTATTATTTTTTAACAAGTCAGAAAAAAATACTTATGGTATGTATAAATTGATCCCCCTACATGTTTTTAGATAAAATTTGAGAAAGAAATACATATAGAGTCGTTATCGTATACCTTAAAACATTGTCATTTTTAGAAGCATTATTCCATCATTCTAGTTTTAAAGTAAATTCAAACTAATCGACACAAGTACATAAGCACAATTTTAGTAGCTCCACATTCTGCACTATTCAACATTATATTGCATTTTTCAGAGTTTTACATCCTTCTAAAATATATGCTTTGTGCTAATTAAAAGCACACATATCAAAGGATACAAAGAAAGACTAGGACAATTTAATAAGAATAAAGTTAGGGAATTACATTTAAGTTTAATGATATCATATACTCCAAATCTCCTTTAAAGACTGTTTGATGCCCCTAATTAACTGGTCATTAATGACATCAATCCCCTGCTAGCTTTAATCATGACTCAAACTTAAAGCAAGCAGAACACTACTCTCTAAAGCACATAAATTACCTCAGAATCTCCTCTTAGGGTAGAAAGTGTGAAATCCACTTAAACCCCCCACTTTCCTTCTATACCCAGAGAATAAATGGAAGAGGCTTCTGAGCTCCACAATGGGAGTTCACTACCTATCAATTTCCAAAGGATATTTGTATCTGCTAAATTAAGTCAAATACATTTTATGCCAAAAATTCATTTCTATATATCAAGAAATTAGAGAACATGACGAATCAGCCTGCTGCAGACAGGCAGGTCTGCCCATGCCCTACCTAGGTCCTGAGTCTCACAGAACATGCTGAATCAGCCTGCTTCAGACAGACAGGTTTGACAATGCCCTACCGAGGTCCCCAGTCATGGGGAATACCCCGAATCAGCCCACTGCACACAGGAAGGTCTGTGCACTCCCTGCCGAGGTCCTGAGTCTCGCGGAAGACACTGAATCACCCTGCTGCAGACAGGCAGCCACCTGGTTCCACACTACAAAGATGCAGAGGATGCCACACCACCAGACCAAGATACTGAGTCCCCCTGTTCCTGGCCCAGAGGCAGGGGCTTCTGAGCTGTCATCCCACTGCTCTTGGTCCAGAGGAAGGGACTTCCTGGATACCATCCCTCCCGCTGCTCCCAGCCCAGAGGAAAGGGCTTTTGGGGCACCTTCTGTCATGCTGCTCCTGGCCCAGAGGAAGGGGCATCCAGGCCGCCATCCCTCCCGCTGCTCCCAGCCCACAGGAAAGGGCTTTTGGGCCACCATCCCTACTGCTGTTCCTGGCCCCTGTCCCACCTCTCCTAGCTCAGAGGAGGTAATCCGTGTAGGCGTTAAGAGCCCCCCGCCCCAGTTGAAGTGAGAAAACACATAAATAAGTCTCAAAACCAGACTTCCAGATCACCTACAGCAACCCCAAAGGGAAATGAGATGGAACACTCTGAAACTCAACCACCTGGACCCACTGAACTGGCAACAAAAGGGGATCTGGAAAAATGAAATAAGAAATAATTTCTCAGATAACAGGAGAAATTGTGCCCCTAGTGCAAGACATGATTAATAAATCTAGAGAGAAGCTCAGGAACATGATGGAATCTCAAAATAAGAAACAAATGGAATCCATAAAACAGATGCAAATAGATTTCCAGGACATGAAAAACTCCACTGAAAGTCCACACAGCAGAATGAGCCAATGTGAGGACAGAATTTCAGATATAGAAGATAAGATTGCAATTAATGACCAGGAAAAGAAAAATTGCTTCAAAATTATAAGGGAACATGAGAAATCAATCCAGCAGCTGCTAGATGATGCAAAGAAAAATAACAAATGACTGACTGGGCTTAATGAAGAAATAGGAGAGAGTGGAGATGACATAAAAAAACTCTTGATAGAAATAATGGCAGAAAATTTCCCAAGCAGGGGGAAAGAACTTGACATACAGATAAGTGAGGCATATAAGACTCCAAATAGCCTTGATCAAAAAAAATCTACACATAGCCATATAATTGTTAAGATTCCAGAAACACAACAGAAGAACAAAGTTCTCCAAGCAGTCAGAGAAAAGAAACAAATCACATACAAAGGAAAGCCCATCAGAATCACAGCAGACTTCTCAACACAAACCATCAAGGCAAGAAGAGCTTAGAGTGACATATTCCAAGCCCTAAAAGAAAACAGCCTCCAACCCAGATTGATGTACCCTGCAAAACTATCTTTCAAAATGGATGGAGAAATAAGATACTTTCATGACAAAGAGACCCTTAGGAACTTCATGAATACCAAACCAGCACTCCAAAGAATTTGCCACAATATCCTAGAAACAGACATTGAGGATCACAACCCCAGGAAGCAAAGCAGAATGAACCCATCTGGCATGACAAGAAATTAAATGTAAAGGGGGAGAACCTAACAAAAAGAAAAAGTCATGGCAATGACAAGTCAATAAGTTGCAGTTATAACCATCAACATTAATGGTCTCAATTCACCAATCAAAAGAAACAGACTGGTAGAATGGGTCAAAAAGCAAAATCCAACAATATGCTGCATACAAGAAACACACTTAATTCAAAAGGAAACTCATAGACTAAAAATTAAAGGGTGGAAAACAATACTGCATGCAACAGGAACCCGAAAAAAAGCAGGAGTAGCTATCCTCTTGGCAGATCAAGTAGATTTCAAACCAACACTGATTAAAAGAGTCGAAGAAGGACACTACATCCTTGTAAAGGGAAGAATCCAAGAGCAAGAGATGACAATCATAAATATCTATGCACCAAACACTAGTGCACACAACTATATAAAACAAATACTAACAGACATGAAAAGTCATATATCCACTAATACAATTGTAGTGGGGGACCTCAACATTCCACTGTTACAAATAGATAGATCAACTAGACTAAAAATAAGTAATGAAATACTAGAACTCAATCAAACTTTGGAACAAATGAACTTAACAGATGTTTACAGAGTCTTCCACCCCACAAAATCAGAATACACATTCCTCTCAGCTGCACATGGGTCATTCTCCAAAATAGACCACATACTCACACATAGAACATGTTTAAGTAAGTGCAAAGGAATTGAAGTTATCCCTTGTATATTATCAGACCATAGTGTGATGAAATTGGAGATCCATAGCAAAAGAAACTCAAAAGATTTCATAAACATGTGAAAATTGATCAACACACTTCTGAATAACCAATGGGTCACAGAGGAAATCAAAGAAGAAATCAGACACTTCCTTCAATTAAATGACAATGACAATACAATATATCAGAATCTATTTTACACAATGAAAGCAGTCTTACAAGGGAAATTCATAGCAGTGAATAGGCATATTAGGAAAACAGAACAAGCCCAATTAAACAACCTGATGCTGAACCTCAAGCTTCTTGAAAAAGAAGAGCAGGACAACCCCAAAGCTCATACAAGGGAGGAAATTATAAAGATCAGAGGAGAAATCAATGCAATGGAGATTAAGAGAATGATACAAAAAATCAATGAAGCCAAGAGTTGGTTCTTTGAAAGAATCAACAAAATTGACAAACCTTTAGCCAACCTTGTCAGAAAAAGGAAAGGAAAGGCCCAAATCCATGCAATTAGGAATGAAAAGGGTGAAATTACAACAGACCCAGCAGAAATCCAGAGGATCATCAATACCTACATCCAGAACCTATACACCAATAAGATGGACAACACAGAAGAAATGGACAGATTCCTAGATACATATGAATTACCAAAGTTGAATGAAGAAGACCTAAAAATTCTGAACAAACTAATATCAACCAAAGAAATTGAAAATGTAATTAAAAACTTATCAACAAAGAAAAGCCTGGCCCCTTATGGCTTCACTGCTAAATTCTACAAGACATTTAGAGAGGAACTGCTGCCACTACTGTTTAAACTATTCAATGAAATGGAAAGGGAAGCAATCCGCTCAAATTCATTCATGGAAGCAAGCATCACCTTGATCCCCAAAGCAGAGGAAGACCCAACTGAAAAAGAGAACCATAGGCCAATCTCACTAATGAACATAGATGCAAAAATCCTTAATAAGATAATGCCAAACAGAATGCACAAGATCATCAAGATCATACACACTGATCAAGTGGAATTCATCCCAGGGATGCAGGGATGGTTCAATATACATAAATCAATCAAAGTAATACATTATATCAATAGAGCCAAGGACAAAAACCATATGATTATCTCCATAGATGCAGATAAAACATTTGACAAAATGCAACATGCATTTATGATAAAAATCCTACAAAAAATTGGAATAGATGGTCTCTACCTCAAACTGATAGAAACCATCTATGAAAAACCAAGAGCCAATATCATACTAAATGGTCAAAAACTGAAATCCTTCATACTAAAATCAGGAACAAGACAAGGATGTCCACTATCCCAGTCTGGTTCAATATAGTTCTGGAAACATTAGCCACAGCAATTAGACAAGAGAAAGAAATAAAAGGAATAAGGATAGGAAATGAAGAAGTCAAATTGTCATTATTTGCAGATGACATGTTACTTAGAAGACCCCAAGAACTCCACCAAAAGTCTTCTAGACTTAATAACCAAATTCAGTCAAGTAGCTGGTTGCAAGGTCAACACACAAAAATCAATAGCTTTCCTCTACACCAATGACAGACTCACTGAGAGAGAAATAGGGCAAATAATTCCTTTCACAATAGCATCCAAAAAACTGAAATACCTAGGAATCATCCTAACAAAAGAAATCAAAGACCTCTTCTCTGAAAACTATGGCACTCTGAAAAGAGAGATTGAAGATGATATCAGAAAATGGACAGACATCCCCTGCTCCTGGGTAGGAAGGATTAATATAGTGAAAATGGCCATACTTCCAAAACTGCTATATAGATTTAATGCAATTCCAATTGAGATCCCAGCAGCATACTTTATAGACCTTGAGAAAAGAATCCAAAAATTCATTTGGAACAAGAAGAGGCCCAGAATAGCAAAAGCAATTCTAGGTAACAGAGACATGGCAGGGGGTATCACATTCCTCAACCTGCACCTATACTACAAAGCTACTGTGATAAAAACAGCATGGTACTGGCAAAGAAACAGACTTGAGGACCAGTGGAACAGATTAGAAGATGCAGAAACAATGCCAGACACACTCAGCCATCTCATGTTTAATAAAGGAGTCAAACACCCTCACTGGAGGAAAGATAGCCTCTTTAATAAATGGTGCGGGAAAAATGGGCTTCAACTTGCCAAAGATTAAAAGTAGACCTGTATCTCTCACCATGCACGAAACTAAAATCAAAATGGATTAAAGATCTAAGTATTAAAATAGAAACTCTGAACCAGTTGGAACAGAGGTTAGGTAGAACCCTTGAAGATATTGGTATAGGAAAAGATTTTATGAACAAAACCTCAGTTGCCCTTGAACTAGCACAAACAATCAACAAATGGGATCTCTTCTTATTAAAAGGCTTTTGCACAGCAATAGAAACCACCAGCAGTGTGAAGAGATAACCCACGATGTGGGAAAAAATCTTCACCTGCTCTTCCTCAGACAAAGGTCTACTATTTTGAATCTATAAAGAACTTAAAAAGATCAGACCTCCCAAATTTAAAGACCCAATCCAAAAATGGGCATCTGAAATGAACAGACACTTCTTAGACAAAGAAGTAGAAATAGCAAATAAATACATGAAAAAATGTTGAACATCACTGTTCATTTGAGAGATGCAAATGAAAACAATGCTGAGATTCCACTTCACTCCAGAAAAAATGGCTGCTATCATGAAATCAACCAATAACAAATGCTGGCGAGGCTGTGGGGAAAGAGGAACCCTGCTTCACTGCTGGTGGGAATGTAGACTGGTGCAAGCACTGTGGAAATCAGTATGGAGATACCTCAAAGAACTAGGACTGGAAGTCCCATTTGACCGCGCTATTCCACTGCTGGGAATCTTCTCCAAAGAATTAAAAGAATCATACCACAGTGATATATGTGCATCCATGTTCATAGCAGAGTAGTTTGTAATAGCTAAAACTTGGAAACAGCCCAAATGCTCATCAACTGGAGACTGGATAAAGAAAATGTGTTTTTTTTTATAAAATGGAATACTATTCAGCCATAAAAAATGAGAAATTAGAGACATTTATAGATAAGTGGATGCACATTGAGGCGATACTCTTAAGTGACATAAATAGGACACACATGTATAAATACCAACTAGTTTCTCTGGTGTGAGAAACTGAAAGTGTAAATAAGGATGAAATGTGTAATAGATAATGTGAAATAGGAAGAAAAGGGTCAAAGGGGAAGGAAGTGTGAGGGCTAGGGGAAAGGATAGAAGGGAATGGGATTAATATGATAAAATGGAAAAATAGGAACAAAATCTTTGTAAATAGGGAGGACTGGAGGGGTTGAAGGGAGGGCTGGGCAAGGGTGAAAAATAAGAACCAAGAGAGACTATGTAAAGGTGCAAATTTCCAATGATGAATGTCATTATATTGTATACCTAAAATGTACCAATGATTAGAATGAATAATCGATAATGTAAAATAGGAAGAAAAGGTCCAAAGGGGTAGGGGTAGTGGGAGGGGCAGGGAAAAGGAAAGAAGGGAAAGGAAAAATGATGAGAAATGGAAAAAATGGAAATAAAGTCTTTGTAAATAGGGAAGGCTGGAGGGGGTGAAGGGAGGGCTAGGAATGGGGAAAAGTTAAGAACCAAGATGCATTATGTAAAGGTACAATTCCCAATGAGAAATGTAATTGTGTTGTATACCTACAATGTACCAATAAAAAAATTTAATACAAAAAAAAAAAAGAAATTACACTATTTCCAGTCAGGGAAAAAATACAGGTGAGTAATTCTGTTCAGGTCATAGGGATAAAGAAAATGCTAGTTAGTCTTACATTTCAAAATGGATCACTGAATGAGACAGAAAATTTTGAATGTATCATCAGTGATTAGAGTCAGCAAGCAGGGAAACTTGAACTTAAAAGGACTCCCCTCATATATCTATAATCACAGAATTTTATATAGTTTATACAACTTGTTGAGCCTCTTAGTGTTTATACTAACCTATACAGACTTTTTATTATATAAAAATACTGAAATTGACAAATCTGCTAGTTCAAAGGCAATATTTATATATATCTTAACAATGACACTTAAAAATATGTGTAGATACCTTTAAAACTCCTCAGACAATCTTACTCCAGGCCTGAGAGTTGCCACCATCACTGTTCTTCTAGTCATAGGTATTGGTCAACTTTCTCCCATCTCTGAATCCACATCTCCCTAATTTACTTTTCCTGAAAAATTCTCTACACTAAAAAAATACTGTCTTACATCCCTTTTTTAATTATTCAAAACTATAAAGGGTACAAATTTTACCCTATCAAAAACTGGCATATTAACTTGTAATGTTTTTACAGATTCAAGTAAAAGACACAAGACTGTAATAATACTAAGACTGTATTATTACTTGTGTCCAAAGAAGACACCAAAGTATCTCAGTGGTCACAGTTCCCCAAGTCCCAATTACCACCAGGGCAAGCCAGGAGGGGTGAGACAGAGCCTAGCATATATTTTGGGATTGCATGTCAGATAGAAACACTTGAGCCTGATGAGCAGCCTGTGAGATACACTAATGGCTGTTAGCAGGAGAAGCTGCCTCCATTCTCAAGATCACTCACTAAAATCATAGCTTTGGGGAAAAAGTATCAAGGCAGTGTGCTCCTGTGGCTATGGTAGAAAGCGTAAAGTGTCATCTTGAAGGGCTATGGGATTCACCTTGAGGATTGGTGGAGTATACCTCCAGGTGTGTCTGTGTTGGTTGTGGAGGCATGGACTTGGAGTCTATATCTAGACCTTTTCCCTTCAGCTGTGACACTATTTCTTTGTTCTGTTTCCATGCCATCACAAACCAATCAACTTTGCTCCACCATGCCTTTTCTCCAAGACCTTCTTTCCTAGGATTCTGCTGAGCATGGACTGAATCTCCACAAATGTGAGCTACATTAAATCTTTCTTCCTTTAAGTTGATGTTGTTTGGTTTTGTGTCCAGACAAAAGAAAGCTAAGTAATATATTGGCATGCCTATCAGGATTTGAAGCAGTTCAAGCAACCCATGAAAGATTATCTCATTTAAGACTGGTTTCCATGTATCTGTCCTGGCCATGACCTGGCAACTACCAATCTCATAATCTAATTCATATTTTTTAGGATTTTTAGCTACTATGTATCTCATAAAAGGTAGCTATAAAAATTGTTCAAAAGATTTTATATGATTTTGTCATGTTTACCTCCAATATTGATCAATACTTCATACTTTTAACGTTAAATATGTGTTTTCATAAGTAGATAAACTTGTAGCATACAAAATTATTATTTCTTTTTATACAATAGTAGTCATAAAACCACATAAATTTAGCAAATTCTCAAAAATTTCATTAAGTTAAATGATAGTTTAGGTAACATGACATTTACACAGGGGGGGTATATATATATATATATATATATATATATATATATATATACTTTTGAGATGTTAAAATGAGTAATCAGGATTTGATGTATGTTTTGCAGAAGTATGTACATACTGTAATATTTGCAACTTTCAAAGTAAAAAAACAAATCTATATGACAATATATATGACTTGATTCAAAGGATACAATCATACTAAAATTTTAAATTTTGATACTAATCTACAAAGTATTAGAAGTCTGTTGCTGGAAAGTTTAACTTGAACATCATTTGCAGATTTATATTACTAAAATGTAATTGAAATCATTTTCAATTAATTCTCTTTCTTTCTTTCCAAATAATTATTTCTGCCCAAAATCCTTTCTTTAATTTTTCTATGACTTATTTACCTAAGTGTTTCTCTCCTTATTTTAAGGATTATATCAAGGACCAAGAAATAGCTATGTTTTGACATTAGGTAAAGAGTATGCCTATATTTTCTACCACAATGTGTATATGTTTTTGTATTTAACAACTTTATATTTTAAAAGAAGGGGCTATTCTGAAGGATGTTTTTGATTTATTGTTCTATCTTTAACTACTATTTGTATTTCTGAAAATCCTAAATACTTTTCTGAGTATCTATTGAATTGAGATAGTGTACTTGTGAACCAGGAAATTTCTAAATTCAAAATATTCTTGGCTCCTTAAGAGTCAGATGTCCAGCCTCATACTCTACTCATTTGCTTCACTTTTGGTACTCACACATGCACATTATGTGTTCATTTATTCCATGTGAAAGAGTGCTCATTTTTTTGAGAGAATGACTAGGCTGATTCATTAAAATCCATCTAGAGTCTTAATATGCCTCAGACTGCTTGAAGTGCTGCTGTCTTTTGCATCGCTAATAAAGTGTCATATTCCTAGTTTTAGTAATTATATTCATTCATTTCTAAATTATTTCTGAACAGCAGTTCATATTATTTTTTAATTTTGTTACCTTAAAATTCAGACGTGGTAATTAGCCTCAATGAATGAATAGGCTTCCCCATCCATTCTAGACTCTTCCCTTTTCTCCACCACCCCATCAAACCAAAAGGGAGTGCCCTCCCATTGCTTTGGAAAGTCCTTATTTAGAGGTTAGTTGGTGGTTTCTGATTGGTTACACAACGTTTGACACAAAACATTGAGTTAAATTTTGCTTCACTTAAATAAAAGCCCAGGGCCCTAGAGCTGCCTTAGTCTAATGGCGTCCCAATTAATTATTTTAGTAGAAGCTGGAGACCCCTTGCTACCGACTTTATATTTAATAGTGTAATAACCTTTTCTAATATTTAGACTATATCAATATTTCATAAATGCTGAATATTTATATTCTGCACCTATAGGACAGAGAGCAGTATTTTTCTATAAAAATAAAACATTGCAAATCACTTATAAAACTATTTACTTAAAATGCATTTTCTGTATTTGTCAAACGATATAGGGCAATGAAGATTTAAGACCTAATTTAAAGCAGATGGATAAGACTTCTGGGATCCACTGAAATACTGAGAGGCAGGGAACAGTCAGCCTGCATAGCACTTATCAGTCACATCTGCAGTGTGTGAGGAGGGTGAGTAGATATGGCTTCAAATGCCATAAATGAGGGAACTTCACAAACTCATAATTAGCCATACTGGTGCATGGAGCATGCTTGAAAATAAATTTTTTATGAATCAGTGATTTTATTAAAATATTTTATTTAATAATCTATGCTATATTGCTAAAAATTATTTAAATGATTTAAAATCATAATGAAAGGTCAAAAATCTTCATTAATTGATATAATAAAATCATTATTACAATAATGAATTGATAACTGTTAAAATTATATTAGCAGTTTCTTTTTATTAGTTGAATGAATGACAATAGTAATAAATTACAAGAGTAGTAAATTCTTATAAATCAAAATATCCCAATCTGCTGACCTTAAAGATATTCTTACTATGTTTACGATAATCATATAAGGTTTGCATTTTCATAAGCCTAATATTTATAATAAATATATTAACATAATAGTGGTGGGAATTGTGACCCTAAATGCTAATTGGTGCAAAAAAATCAATTTTGTCCTATAGGGTACCCACATTTTATGGAAGAACCCTGCTACGCAGATAGAATATACTGTATCTATCTACCTTTGAAGTTAAATCTGTATATACCCTTCATTTTGTCCATTAGGACATGAATAGAAATATTGCTTTGGACTTAAATTCTTCAATATATTTGAAGAAGAAATTTTGAATTTATATATGCGAGTCAAGTGTGGTTAGGTGGGGAACTCCCAACAGCTTGGGAAGCAGCGTGTTCTATGGAACAACATGTAGATGGTTCCAGCTAAAGAACATGTTATTTTTCTTGAACTCACTCTATTTTGAGATCATTGGCTCACAAGAACTATTTCTGTATCAAAATCAGTTACTACAAAGTCCAATATGATAAAGAATTTTGGTTGATACTGTCATATTTTATAACCTTGATGGCATCATCATTCTCACCTGCTGAATGTTGAGATATCACAAATTCTATTTTCAACTGGCTCTCCATGTGGCAGAAGAAGCTGATCGAGAATCATATACATTGGAGATCTTCCAGGATAGAGTGGAATGGGCCTGTTCTAATCTCCACTCACAGCTTCCACCATCAGGGGATACAAAACACAGCCATGCTTCTTTCATAGGACTCCTGACCGAACTTCAGGGCTCCACTCTACCACCCTGCCTGTGGTTCTCTCATGAGGACATTCCTGGTCCCTTCAACCAGCCTTCCTTATGTGATATGCAGGCCTTGTTTTCCTTCCTGGAGCCACAGACAGCCAGAACCAGGACAGATCTCAGGGAACATCAAGTCCAACTCCTTCATTATACAGATGAAGGAACTGAGGCCCAAGGGGGCCATGTGGTCCACTCGGGGCCACATAGAACATCAGAAGTAGAGCTAGAACTGGAGCTGGGTTCTTCAGTCTGGCTCTCATAATCCCAGCATCTGTGAGCTTTGAGGGGTGATGACTTTGTGCATCTCATTTGTCAGTCTCCCCGGAACCCAGTGTGGCACCTGGCATGGACAGAGGGTGTAGGAAGTGGCTGCTAATGAGTGAACCCAGGGAGGCCCAAGCATCTCACAGTCATCAGTCCTGGGAGGGAGGAGACAAAGACCAGAGGCCCACGTTGATTCAGCACCCACACAGTGCCCACCCCTGTGAGGCAGCCCCTGCTGAAAGCTAATGAATTTCAGCTGCCTGCTCATGGTATGCATGGCCATGCTGGCTGGCAACGGCAACTCAAACAGCAGTGACTTTGGGAATAAGGTCAGAGACCACATGTAGCTCAGCAGAGTGAGAACCAGGATCTTCCCTCCCTGGGACTCACCGGAGAACCTGTGAGAGATGCAGTTTGCCAGAGAGAGATAATTTTAAGTATCTCTTTTCCAAGTCTGCCTTCAGTGATGTCACACTGGTAACTTGCAGTGGGAGTGTTTACACCACAGTATTTGGCAAATGCTATATGTGAGGGGAGAGATTTTTTGCTTTCCCTTTTGAGAGTAGATTTGCCAGCTCACAAACTGGAAGTAACTCACAGTAACTATAGGAAAGGGTGGAGGATAACAGGCTTTTCTCCTTGTCCACCTAATTAAGACTCATTCTCCATCCCTTGCTATGTCCTGCTTGTCTCTGGGTCCAGTGAAGGTGACTCTGAAACAAAAGCCAATCTATCAGCCCTAAGGCAGGGCTGGGTCACCTTCATTTTCATGTCATGTCCCTTGCCCAGCCTAAGCCAGTCACATTGGTGTAGGCTGACTGAGCATTTGCTGGCCTGCCTGATTGCCTGCCTGCCCTCTTCTTCCCAAACCCTGTGTTTGGGGACGCTCTGTCCTCCACTGCAGCAGCTTCATCCATCAGTCCTGGCCCTTAATTCTGCCTCCCAACTCTTCCATGTCCACACTCACTTTAGCATTTAACTTTCTCTTCTCCTTTTCCACTTGATGGCGTTGCCTTACCACACAGATTATAACTTCCTTGGAGTTGAAAATCAAGACTAGAATTAAAAAAAAAAAAGAATCATATGCGTTGCTTCCACTGTCTACAGAGTTGGTTTCATCCATGCCTAGCCTGCTTTCACCACAGTTCCCTTTCATTTTGATCTACTCTCTTTTTCGTCTCCTTGACCTGTTTCATCTGATCCACAACTTGAGTTGTAAATTATATGGCAGTGTAGTTGACCTCCGTTTTCATGTTTTTATTATTATTGATGACATCAATCCACACAATCTTCTCAAGTCATACAATTTTATTTTATTTTTAGTAAACATTTCTACAATTTCACCTTTTCTATGTATTTCTATTTATTTCTTAATATTTCTGATAATTTGGGTACTTATTTAAACTTAGTTTCTCCTAATATCAATTTGCTCCTTATTCATTTCTTAAACTAAAGGTACTATTGTGGCTATTAATAAATTAAAGGTTTAAACTTCTTTCTGCAAGCATATTATATCATTTTTGCCACTTTCTAAAGCAATTCTGGGGGTCCCTTTTTGTATCTTTAGTTGTACTTTAGTGACTGCCTTGATGTCCTGAATTGATTCAAAATGCTTACTGTTCAAGTCATTTTGACTTTGTAGAAAAGCCAGAAGTTGCATAGTGCCATATCTGGTGAATAAGGTAGGTGAGGACATACTGTGATGTCATTAGGAACCTACTTTTCCATTAAATGGCAAGTGGCAACAGCATTCACCATATTTGATCACACTTCATAAAGACACTTATGAAAGAGAAGTTCCAGAATGATTTCAGGAAATGGCAAGAATCATGTGTTATATGTGTTCAAATCTAGGGGAAGTATTTTGAGGAAGATTAATGGTAATGTGTTCTTTACTGTAATATTTTTAAATTTAAATATTCACTATATGTTTTGATCATCCTTGCATTGCATTTAATCAAAGCATACAGTCTTCCTAAAATAAGCATGTACATTAACTTCAAAGCCATTCTGAAGCATATGCAAAGTTCAAGAAGCAAAACCAGTATCTTGGCTATAATGTAATCCCTAGAAAAGAACATAGAATTCTACAATATTTTTAATTGAACTACCATCTTCTTTCCTGATGTTGTCTGGTGTCTTCCACAGTGTCTTATTTATAAGAGTATATCTTCATCTGTCCATGAGTTTTCCACTGAATTACTTGGCCATAAGGGCAGTGACAGACAGATTGTCTTAAAATAAGAATTGCATGGTAGTGTTGCAGAAGTATAAATAAAGTAAAGGAAAGTTGGAGTAAATAAAAGAGTAAGAGCTAGGGTTAAGTCAGTAGACACAGCCATTTATTGGAATTGATGCCATGTCAAATAGAGGATAAAATGAGCATATTTTGTAATCAATTATTGACAAAAACTTAGAAGTAGAGTAAGGATGGAGATGAGAAGCTGATTAGGATGGATTTCAAGAAACTGCAAATATGAATTAGAACTTAGCTGAGAAAGGACTCTTCTTTGTGATTCTCACTCTTTATTCATGAAACTAGTTTTTTATTGTGCATGTAAATGTGACACATAAAACTCATTGAAACTTAGGCTTAAATCATTGCAGAACTTTCATCATCTTTCAATGTAGCAGAAAGTGATGTGTTTTGAGGCTGAGCAAGAAACTTTACTCTGAAGCAACACGTGAAAAATGAAGGGTGAGGTTGCCATGTAGTTTCTATTCCTGCAATTGAAGAAAAAAAATACATAGTTTACAGAAACTGATTAAATAGCAGAATGACCCAAGATTTCCTCCTCCTCCCCATAGTTCTCAGGGAACACTTATACTTTTGAATAAGCCTAACATATTGTTCAATATCATGATTTATATTTTTGCTTTATTTTAATATAATTAACAAAAATGAATATGTATTTGAGATGCTCAGGTTGATGTTTTGATACACATATCCATTTTGAAAAGATAACCATGCAAGTTACTTAACAATCTAATATCCATCACCTAACATATATAGTTACCATTTTCTTCAGTGCTGTACCTGTACGATGAGCACACTCAAGCTCTCTAAGCTAGTGATATGTACGCAGTAAACATTGTTAAATACTCTCAAAGTGTTGTACGTTGAATCTCCAGAATTTATTCATCTTGCAAAACTAAGAGTTTGAACTCTTTAACCAAATATCTCCTCAACCCCAAAACTCACTCTCCAAGAAACACCATTTTACCCTCTGCTTCTAAGTTTGGCTCATTCTACTGAAAATTGAGATTATGCCAATTTTGCCTTTCTGCATCTGGGTCATTTCATTTAGTGTAATGTCCTCTAGTATCATCCTCTTGTTGTAAGGCAAAATTTACCTCTTTTTAAAGGTCAAATGTTACTCCATGGTTTGTGTCTTTGTGCATGTATCAATCACATTTTTATCTATTTAGTAACTACGTATTTTATTGCTACATTTTTTAAGTTTTTCAATATTGCCTGCACTGCTTAATACATTTTTCTTTTGTCAGTCATATTAATACTCCCCACTCTTGAAGGGTATAGCATACTTATTTTGGATATTCTATTCCTTGTGGCAAGGACACTGGTAGCTCTAACATTCTTCTCCTTGATTTCTTGAAATCTCTCTCTACCCACTTCCCTCACTCTCAGACTTCACACAATATATATTACTGTGATGGGGAAATTGAACACCCATAACGGAGACATATTGCTTAACCTTTCCCCTTCTAGCTTTTAGAAAAGGAGCTGCTCAAGTGATTTGTACAACCAAAGATCCTGTCCTTGTGGCAAGTTTAATAGTCACGTTCCAGCCAGTAGCTCTTAGTGATGGTGTACATTGTCAATTGGTTTCTAGATTTGAATATTAAAAAATGATTTTCTGGCATATAAAACTACAACTTCCTATGTCAACTTTGTCATTGACTAGGATGATATTATATGCCCATTTGCTCAAGCTTTTATATATTTTGAATTAGTTCAAAACTTACATAGAGAAGCAAAATGATTTGTATTGCATTAATAGTTTGGGTTACCTACTGGACCAAGAAAATGTGGGGGGGGGTTTGTTGTTTTTATAAAATAGAGTACTACTCAGCCATAAAAAATGAGAAATTAGAGACATTTATAGCTAAGTGGATGCACATTGAGGTGATATTCTTAAGTGACATAAATAGCGCACACATGAATAAATTCCAAATAGTTTCTCTGGTGTGAGACACTGAAAGTGTAAATAAGGACTAAAATGAATAATAGGTTATGTGAAATAGGAAGAAAAGGGGAAAAGGGGAAGGAAGTGTGAGGGTTAGGGGAAAGGAAAGAAGGGAATGGAATTAATATGAGAAAATGGAAAAATAGGAACAAAATCTTTGTAAATAGGGAGGAATGGAGGGGTTGAAGGGAGGGCTGGGCAAGGGTGAAAAATAAGAACCAAGAGAGAATATGTAAAGGTGCAAATTTCCAATGATGATTGTCATTATATTCTATACCTGAAATGTACCAATGATTAGAATGAATAATCAATAATGCAAAATAGGAAGACAGGTCCAAAGGGGTAGGGGTAGTGGGAGGGTCAGGGGAAAGGAAAGAAGGGAAAGGAAAAATGATGAGAAATGGAGAAAATGGAAATAAAGTCTTTGTAAATAGGGAAGAGTGGAGGGTGTGAAGGTAGGGCTAGGAATAGGGAAAAAATAAGAACCAAGATGCATCGTATAAAGGTACAAGTTCCCAATGAGAAATGTAATTGTGTTGTATACCTAAAATGTACCAATAAAAGAATTTACAAAAAAAAAAAAAGAGTTTGGGTTACCTCAAAAAAGTATGGCTTCAAAATTACTTAGTATTTTCGAATACAGGAATTTTATCCTCATTTTTTCCTGTCAGGCATGCAAGTGGTACTAGAATTGGCAGTAATTATTTAAGATTTGCAATGGGCCACTCTTTGTTCTAAATACACTAAATGAACTTACTCACAAATTCCTATGAGCTTGTGTCTATCATTTCCATTAATTTTTTCAGATAAAGAAGTGGAGGAAATAGATTACCTCTAATCTTTCCAAGACCACAATGTTCACAGCTTGTAAAGCTACAAAAAGAAGCTTCACATCCCATTGGGTGCTCTCATGACTCTCTATACAATACCTTAATCTAACACTTTACTGTTGAGGCCTGACTTATTTATTTACTATTTATTCTTACCACTGATAAAATTCCTTTTTTGTTTTCTGATAGCGAGACCTTCAGTTCCTTTGTTTATTTCTTTTCACCAAGGATATTTGTTTCAATGAAAGAGAATTTTACTTTCAAAACAGGACAGGAAAATGTACCTCTTTGTTATTTCTTCATAGCCATACTTCAAGTTTCTTCTTAACTCTCCCCCTTCCCACAAGTTCCAGTTCCAAAAGCTCTGGAGCCACATGGCCAGGCAATGTTGAGACCAATGACCCCAATTTTCTGTTACCAAATTTACACCCCTAAAGAGTTAATGTCATTTTGGAAACATTGAAAAGAGGTTTAATTTTGACTTTTCATTAGATAAAGACTAAAACATTAGATATCAAGAAGAAAGGAAAGGTGGAAGCCTGAGTCATGGAAATTGAAGTTGGCTCTGTCCTCAGGACATGCAGGTGCATCAAATGGATGTAGTACCACTGTGGAGAGACTGGGCAGATGCAGGCTCAGACATCCAGGAACACTGAAGAGAGGAAGTTATCCTGGAGCTGACTCAGATCTGTACTCATGTAGCCATGGGAAGAGTAAAAATACATTTAACACTGATCTATCTGAAAATGAAATGTTACTCACATATGTGAGAACACTCATGCGGTATAAATATATCTACCTGTAATATATATGTATACTATATAGAGTAAACACATAATCTATAATGTGTGAGATCATGCATACAGTATATATGCAATATATATAAATATAATTATATATATTATATATAATTTAGAAATAGAGCAACATTATATATACATCCTTAACACTTGTGTTAGTTACTTTTCTCTCGTTGCTGAGAGAAAATACCTGACACTCAAAGTTAAAGGGAAAAAGTTTATTTAGCTTTATTTAGTTTATTTTACAGTTTGTAGAGGTGTCAGTCCCTAATCGGCCGGCTCCGAGGCAGGGTGGTACGGCAGAGGGGTGGTAGTTCATGGGAGACTGGACCAACAGTGCCAAAGCAGCAGGGGACCTTAACAGCATCTTTCTGCCCCTTTTATTCAGACTACTTAGGGCAGGGTACGTAGCACTCAGGTACTTAATCCTAGTGCCCTTGAGCCTAGCCCCACCATGAACCAGTCACATACTGTAGATTCAGTCACCTCTGCAAAAGCATGAGACTTCGGAGGACATCTAAACATAACCCTAACATTCCACCCCTAGCCCGCCCCCAAAGACTCGTGCATATTCCTCCTGTATGCAGTAAAGCATCGAGTCCATCTCTAAGAGTCGCCAAAGCCCTAACAGTTTCAGCACTGCTGATAAATCCAAGTCCAAAGCCTCCTCTGAGATTTAAGACAAACTCTTAGCTGCAAACCCCTGTACAAATGAAAAGAAAGTTAAACACTTACAACATTCAATTGCACAAGCTAGACATTACCATTATAAAAGGTACAAGTAAGGGGATACAAAGGAATGAGACCAAAGCAAGTCCAAAATCCATCAAGGTAAACGTTAAATCTCATAGTTCCACTTCCAGTATACCCAGGAATCTGTGGCAAGTTGTGAACTCCAATGTGCTTGGGTGGCTCCACCTCTATGGTATTGCAGATGATTATAGCTCCCACAGCTTCTCTCTTGGGCTGGCTCTGCTCCCTCCTTACAGCTTTCCTCTGATGATCCATGCTCCTGACTTCTACAAAGTCCTAGGATCTCCAGTGTACCTTTGGCTTCACACTCACAGCTTCACACATGGCCCTCTCAGGGCCATGCTGCCTGGCCTTCCAGGCTTTCTTCTGAAATCTGGATGGAAGCCTTTCTAGACTAGCAACTTTTGCATTCTACGTTGACCTAAAATCAGCACCATGTGGATGATGCCAAGGTCTGCTGCCATCTGGAGTAGTAGTAGCCAGTTCTCCCTCTCTTAGCTGTAGGGGTTAAGTGCTGGATCACTGTGCACCCTGAACTCAATTCCAAAGAACAAATTCTCTAGGCTGTTGTCTTTCTGGAACACAATGTGGATGGCACTATTCTGGAAAAGGTGTGGCCACAACCATTCTGGAACATGGTGCTGTGGAGCATTCTTCTCAGAGCAAAGTCTTTCATTTTTACAATTTTGAGGCTGCAAAAGATGGAGTCCTACTGCTTCTTGTGATACTCTCAGGCCATTTTTTCTATTCTCCAATTCCTTCTCAGCAATCAAGTTCTCCTCTGCTCTGTCTTTTCAGTCCACAGCTTTACTAAAGTTTCCTTTCTGGCAAAACTCAAACTATTTTACATCATTCTGCTGGGCTTTTTGCTCTTGAGCCTCAACATAAATCTGGCTAAAAGCCCCCAACAGCAGCAATGCCACAGCCTCAACATTAGATTGTTTTGAACTTTCTTCTGGAAGAATAATTAGTCCACTGCCCCTAATTTCAGTCTCAGGAAGTCTCTGGACATGGGCAAAGTGTAGACAAACTTTCCGCCAAGCCATAACACAAATTGTCTGAAGTCCAACAGTCAATGCAGTCCTTCTTCCCAGCAAAAACCTTCGAAGCCAGGTCTTTACAGACTTTCTGGTCTTCCGGCCTCTGATCAGACTTCCCGTACAGAGCACCCTAAGGTGTCCTAGCTCTACTTCTCCAGCCAGCATATCTAAACCTTTCTTAACTCTCCCCCTTCCCACAAGTTTCAGTTCCAAAAGCTCTGGAGCCACTAGGCCAGGTAATGTTGAAACCAATGACCCCAATTCTCTGTTACCAAATTTACACCCCTAAAGAGTTAATGTCATTTTGGAAACATCAAAAAGAGGTTTAATTTTGACTTTTCATTTGTAAAAGTGACTATATAATTTATCACAAAATTGTGCATCACTGAGAATTAAAGAAGTTAGTAATTACCCTAGGACAATAGCATGCCTTGTAATAACCTAGGATATCAACTCCTTATTTAGATAAGACTTGGAATCTTTATTTCTAAAGTTTCCTTTTATTCCTTTTGTATTGAATATTAGAGACTGAACTAGGGTTTTTATCAACATTTATCTTTCTGGAGCTGATTTTTTAATTTTTTGTTTATTTTTATTAGTTTATGTTTGCAGTACATGATTATATCCATCGTGGGGGAATTGATACATGCACAAACACATCTTTATCCTTCTCTTTTCCCTCTCTTAGTGTATTTCATTATTGTGGAATCATCATTTGGCTTCACTTAAAGATTTTCAGTCTTATTTTATTTCTGGATGGTCTATTTTAATGTTTAAAAGATTTTATGCTTGTTTCTTTACTTAAATAATATGAAGATTTACAAAATAATATGAAAATTTAATGTAATATTAAATATTTTTTCATTTTCATTTTCTGTAGCTCATTTCCATGTTCTCATTTCTATCTTTTGTTGTACATACACATATTATCCCTTGAATTTTACTCTCATGTCTTTCATTTTTTTAAACCAGTCTCCTGTAGGACAACATAGATACAAAAATATCCATGATTTCTGAATGTATATATCCATGGATTTTTTTTTTCAGGTAAACACACCTGTTAAAAGGTGAGCTGAAGAAGAATTAGACCCTTTCCAGTACCCTGAAAACCTCCACATACCTCTGTCTGTGGTTTGCCCCAGTACTGCCATCTTCTGACACTTACCAGTATAGATTAGCTTTCTTTGTGAGCTCTGCATAAGTGAATCTTAACATATCTATAATTTAATGTATATTTTCTTTCAAAGTTATGTTTGCATGATTCATTCATCTTAGTGCTTATAACAATATGGCTATATTGCATTTCTTTGTATACAAGTTACCATGAGCTTTGCATTCAGTTTTTATTAATTAATTTTATTTTTAAATTGATATAACACTTCTATATATCAAGGAGACACAATACAATATTTTGATTAATGTATACAATGACTCATGATCAACTTAAGGTAATTAACATATCCAATATTTTAAACATTAATCACTTATTTGTATTAAAAATTCTTCCTTTTAAATATTTTGAGATTAACAATCAACAGAGCCAAGACAATCTCTTGAATGGGAGAAATTATTTGCAAATTCTGCATTTGACAAAAAATTAGTATCGGGGCTGAGAATTTAGCTCAGTGGTTCTGCCGCCTGCCTTGCAGGCGGAAGGACCCGAGTTTGATCCCCGGTACCAAAAATAATAATAATAATAATAATAATATCAAGAATTTACAAGGAAGTCAAGTCAATAGCAAATATAAAAATAACTTGATCCATTCTATTTTTGATGGTGATACTGGATAGCTGGCGTATTTAAACATAGTATTCGATTTTTTCAAGTATAAATTTTATAATTCTGTTTTATGTTATAATCACTTTAGATAATTTTAAGAAGTGAGTTAACGATTTTTATTATAATATAGAACAAAAGTTTACAATATTTTCAACCATTGCATATATCAATGGCATACATAGTGTAGAATTCCATTTAACTAAAATTCAAAATCAACAATACTTAACTTTGTAACTAGAAATTAGATACATTTAAGATGAAGGGTGTGGAATGGAGCTTTTGTAATGCTCCTACTTCTCTGCTTACTGCTAGAATGCTGATGACAAAAATTAGTACAATTTGTGAAATTCACAATGACTTATGTGTTTATCTGACTGTATGTCATGATTAATATAAAATCTGTAAAGTAGAGCTAATGATATCAAGTTGTAATCCTTATGAGAGACCAACTACCTTTTCTTTTTTTGATACTGAAGGTCTTCATGGATGTATTTTAAAATGGATCTTGTGTCTCACTGGGAAATAAACTTGAAAGGCAATTGATAAGAAGTGAATCATGTCAAATGTAAATACTATACATTGCCACAAAATAAAAATCTCCGAACCCATAGTTTGGCTATTTTGCAACTCAGTCCCATGTAATTTGATTAAACTAACACATACAGATGATTTTTTTTCTGCAGTCAAAAACAATTTTTAACCAAATGAAACAATCCTATTATGGGAAATAGCAAAAATGAAAATTACTAGAGTTGAATGAGGTCCTAATCATGATTCCTAAGAAGATAATCAACTCTCATTGCAAATGGGCTTCTGCACCACTGAAGGCAACACAGAGGGAATTAGAAGACTTAACATATTTATCATGTTGTTAATAAAGCCATTGGTGTAGAACTCTATTTATAATAGCATTTACAGATAGCAATTTACATGCATTGTTCAAAATAAATAATTTACAGATGAAATGTCATTAGGTGGTTATGCATTTTAGTCCTGGATTCTCTTGAGAAGTATAATGTTATGTAAGTTTGCTCATTAGAGTTTGCCTACATCCTACGGCTACTCACAATAGCTTTCTTACCCTTTCAGTCAAAGTTAATACACTGGATGCTTTACTAGTCAACTTAAATGTGTATAAACATATGCAAAAATGCATTTGCTGTGACTGAATGTCTGTGTCCTCCCACAATTTACATGTTGAGCCTATTCACTAGTGTGATGGTGTTAGGAAGTGGGGATCTTGACAGTTTAGATGAGGTCATAAGGGTAGTATTGAGGTGTGGGGCTTGGTCAAAGGCCAGAATCTGAGTCCTATCTGGATTTGTTAGCCTATCCACTATCAAGAATACAAGAAAAACCCATAAAAATGGGGGGGGGATTATTCATAATTTGACCACATTGGAAGGGCAGGTAGTCTGCCCCCTGGAACGCATAGACGTGCTACAATTTACAGAGAGGGTTGAAGAAAAACCAGAAAATATGCATATGTAGATTGAGCTGTGGTTTGGCCCTTGACCCAGGTAATGTGAAATTATCCTTGGCACCAAGACCATTTTCACTCTTAGCACAAGGAATATGGAAAGCACCCTATCTTGGAGAAAAAATTTGAATTCAAAGATGCATTTTAATCTCTTGATTAGAGTGAACCCTCATAATGGATATAGTGTCCTGTTATATTTTTTTCCTTTCAAACACAGTGAAGAAGTAACTGGCTACTATCTACTTATCTGCAGTTTTGCTTTCCATGTTTTTACTTAGGTGTGGTCAATGGTGTTCTAAAATTATTAAATGAAAAATTTCAGAGTAATTTATAAATTTTAAATTGTGCACCATTATGAGGAGTCATGCTGCTTCTTATTATCTTGCTGAGAATCATCCCTTTGTACTTGTCTCCATCATGTGTAAACTATTCAGGTTACAATGGTTATATTCAAGTAATTTTATGGAGAATCCTAATGCTACACCACCATGCCAACATCATTAACCTCGCTTCATCACATAGACATTTATCATCTCAATCCTCACAAGAATGGTGAGAACAATACCATAAGATATGCTGAGCAAGATAGAACAAGACCACATTCACAGAATTTTGTAGCTTTTCTATCTTATTTTTAGTTATTAGTGTTAATCTCATTGAATTTAATTTACAAACTAAATTTCATCCTTTATCATAAATATGTGTACTTTTAAAAAGTGTATGTATGAAGATATAGGCACAGATAGAGATGAAATAGATATACATATAAATATAGATGTAGATATAAATATATGTATAGATATAGACATAGATTTAGGTATGGATTAGATGTAGATATAAATATATTATTTGGTCCTATCCACAATTTCAGGCATCCCGTCAAGGTCTCAAAATGTGGCCTTATAGTTAGCAGGGGCTATTCTATGAGCTCATAATGAAAAAGAAATCTGCAAACAAGGAAGACAACTTTCACTGAGAACCAAATCTAGTCACCTTTATCTTGGACTTTCTAGTCTCCATAACTGTGAGAAATAAATGGCTGTTGTTTAAACTCCTCAGTCTATGAATATGATGTTATAATAGTCTGTGCTAAGTTAGAATATATCTTTCAAAGACAGGAAACAAGTACCTTGAGCAATGAGATGTGTTTTTGAATGACAACACAGAAGAAAAGGATTACTTTGTTTTCATTGAAAGCTACTTCATTTTATGACTCAGAGTCTGGGCCCTATAGTAAAATAATACATTTTTGTTTATCAAAATGAATATGTTCAAATATGTATTGGAGATACCATATATGAGAATTGAATTGAAAGAATAAAAGCTACTTAAATGAAAATTATATTCAATATCAGAGGATAAAAAAATATTTCACTTTCAGTTTTAGGTCAGAAATGTAGAAAGCTTTATAGAAAGTGATGCTCCTACCCATGTGAAAAGAAAAAAAATAAAGCTGTACAAACTGCAAATTAGCAATTTTTCTTGGCCATAAGTGAATTGGGAATGCAACCCAGTCAATTAACTCAAAATCTGGGGGGAGAGGCACTTCAGTGGACCAAAAGTACTCAGCCATTGCATGTCAGACAGATCCAAATATATATATATATATATATATATATATATATATATATATATATGTTCAGTACCAGGCAAAATAAAGATCAGAGCCTCAAATTTATAAAGTATTAAGAATTTCAAGATAAAAACTACGATAATTAAACATAGCATATACTAATTATAGGGCTCTGTTGACTGAACAGGTTCACATTTACCGGCTAAACACCAGGTAAATCAATAAAAAGAAAAGGTTAAGAATCCCGAATAAATTGCTGAAGGATACCTTTGGAACTGCTTGAGTGGGTAGAAATCCAGGTAGTCACAGATGCATGGAACCTTGCAAGGTCTTCTCCTCTGGAGCACACAAGGAGATGCTGAAGTATCTTGATTTTTTTTTCTCATGGTGTGTTAAAAGAGAAAAAAAGTAAGCAGTGTGTCTAACCACTCAGTCCAGCTACTCTATATTCCCATAGGACAAAATATTAATCCTTAGGAGGAAGAACAACAAAAATTCTTCCTTAGAATACAAGTGGAAATCAAGACAAGACAAGAAACGACTACAGGTGACTTCTGCACCAGTGAAAAATACCATTGAAGGTGATGGAGAGATAATACCTTTCTCAGATAAACAAAAAATGAGAGAACCCATTTCTAAGAGACCTATTTCATAAGAAATGTGACAAAATTTCTTCCAACAGAGGCTATCATGTCATTCAGAAATGTAGGTCAGCACATCCAGGAAGAGTATTAGAAACAGAAAACATAAAGGTAAAATAAAAGTAGTTTCTTCCTATTTTAATTCTTAAATATCACTGATCTAAAGTAAAAAAGACTACCATAGCATTACTTATAATATGTAGTTGTAAATCATATGACAACAATAATATGATAGGAAGAAGGGTGAAATTGGAAATATATTCTTTTAAAGTCCTTATGCCATGACTGAAGAATTGTATTGTTTGATTGTAGATTCAAACTTATTGCCATAGTATAGTAAACCATACAGAAATCTCTAAAGTGTTTTAAAATGAATAATAGACAATAAAAATGGTGGAAATAAAACAGAATCACAGGAATTTCTTAATTAAATTTAGAAAAGTCAGAAAAACAATAAAGATCAATGTGAACATATGGAAGACAGAGGATAGGAAAAATATTCCAGATGTATCAATAATCATATTAAACTTGAATTATTGCCACACAACTTTAAAAGCAAGAGGTTTTTTTTGTTTTATTTTGTTTTATTTATTTATTTATTTTTAGTTTTTTGAAACAGGGTCTCATTTTGTAGTCCAAATAAGTCCTGAACTCACTATGTAGTTCAAGCTGGCCTAAAACTCATGACAATCCTCCTGCCTCAGCCTCAAAGTGCTGACATTACAGGCATGCACTAACACACCTGGCACAAACAAGTTATTTTTAACCTTAAGGACAAACTATATTGCTCCCTCTATGAAACCCACATTAAAAATGAAGAGATGTGATAAAAGCTTACATATAACAAATGTTACACAAAGACTAAAAGAAAGTTGGAGAAGCCATACAAATTACAGACAAATTAGACTTCGATACATGGAATATTTTCAGGGGTTAAAAAATACAATTAATAGTGAAGCAATTTTCATAATATAATGACACTAAATATATACACATTTAAAAATAGAACTTCAATATATTTGAGGCAAACACTGCTATATCAGAAAGGAGAACTGAAGAAATACATAAAGATAATTATAGGTTTCAACACTCTCTCTCACTCTTTGATAGAATTACTAAACAGAATAAAAGGTGAATATACAAGTTAATTTAAATATATACTGTCAAAGAACACCAGAGATTTCAAGTGAAAATTAAAACAATAGAAAAAACCCAGAAAACACAAATGTTCATTGTATTAAAACATAAATTGTCCCCACATTCATCTACAGATTCAACATTGATCACTAAAATTTCAGTTAAATATATATAGTTAGAATTCAATAATCTGATTATGAACATTATTTGAAAAGTCAATGTAATTAACATATTCTTAATATTAATGAAAAAAGTCAAAATTAGTAGCTCAGATTATTTGATAGTAAAGTTATGAAAAGCTACAGCAATAAACAAAATGTGATATGTAAGATAATAGATCATTAAAACACAAGTAAAAAGAGTAATAAAGTAAGCTCTATCATATTTTCATTTGACTTTTGATGTGGTTATGTAATGGGACCTATTGCAGAAAAGACAGACTTTTCAACAAATGGTACTTGAAAAACTGTAAGTCCCTTAGCAAAAATAAAAAAATAGCCTGGATATTATCTCTGACATTATAGAAAATTTAACTCGCAGTATACTAGAAATAAAAAAGAAGATGTATATGTATACAATTTTCATAACAAGAACATAGAAAAAAATGTTGGTGACTTTAGTTTGGTTTATGATTTTTAGATATAACACAAAATGCATGATTTATGAAAATATCGATAAATTCAATTTTTAAAATATTAACTTGTAATGCATACAAAGTGAAAAGACAAGCAATACAACAAGAGAAACATTCATAAATGAATTATATGCTAAGCTTGTAGACAGACTATATAAAGTATTCCAGAACAAAAAAAGTGGGGAAAAAAGCAAAAAAAACCCCACAAAAAACAAAAAAAACACTGATTAATTCTGAACAGGCACTCCAATGAAAAAAATTCTTTGCTATAAGTTTAGTATGCAACTCAATACATAATTCTGTACCATTAAATATGAAGTAAATGTAAATTAAAACGATACTGTGTTATTGGTAGAAACTAATTAGAAAGTTTAAAGAAAAATCAACTAATAAAGTATGAAAAAATGTATGAAATAATAGGAACACAAATGTGAAATGCTACAAAAATACCAGAAAACAATTTTGCAGTTTGTCACAAAGACAAAAATACATCTACCCATGAAACAACAACCTCATTTCTATGAATTTATCAAATCTACTGAAAACATCTTTTCTACAAAATTTTTATTACAACTGTGTATAACCTCTAAAAGCTGATCATAACTTAGAAGTTCTTCAGCAGGTAAATCCATAAACTGTGGTGCATCCATACAGTGAAATTCTGTTCAGTACAGAAATGTGTGAGATATTGATTGACAAATGTGAAAGAAAATCAGATTGATCTTAGAATGCATGTTGCTAAGTGAAAGAAGCCAGACCCCAAATATGATGTACTATTAAAATTCAATTTTTAAATACGTCTAGTAAAGATAAAATTACAGGCATATATAAACATCAGTAATGTGAGTAACTAGGGATAAAGAAAGAAGTGGATTACAGAAAGAATGTTTCCAGAGTGACAGAACTGCTCAGTATGGTGATGGGGTGGTAGATATTCAATTCTGTGCCTTGATGAAAACCCATAAAACTCAATAATATTACAAGGAAATTTTATTATATGCAAACTATTGAAAAATATGAAGCAGAAATAAGTAATACTTTTTAAAGAAGTTTTAGAATTCAATGTGATGATTCTATATTAGGAAATTTGTTAAATTAAGAGCTATATATTATTTTTCTATCTCAGAAAATTTGCTTTGAAGATCAGTGTGCCATGGCTCCCAGGCAGGAGGAGGCTTCCAGGTAGGTGTGCCCCAGCTCCCAGCACAGAGGTGACCCCCAGATCAGTGCACCATGGCTCCCAGGCAGGAGGAGGCTTCCTGGAAGGAATGCTCCAGCTCCCAGCCCAGAGGAGATGTCCAGATTGGCACACCATGGCTCCCAGGCAGGAGAAGGCTTCTGGGTAGGTGTTCTGCAGTTTCCAGCACAGAGGAGGTGAGCCCCCTCACCATGTCAAAATGAGAAGACAGGTAAACAAACAACAGAACCAGACTTCCAGATCACCTACAGCAACCCCAAAGGGAAACGAGATGGAACAATCTGATACTCATCCACCTGGACTCCCTGAACTAGCAATGAAAGAGGATCTGGTAAAAATGAAATCAGAAATAATTTCGCACATAATAGCAAAGATTGTGCCCATAGTGCAGGACATGATTAATAAATCTAGAGAGGATACAGATTTAAAAAAATAGAGAAGCTGAGGAACATGATGGAAAGCCAACATAGGAAACAAAATGAATCCATAAAACAAATGCAAACAGATTTACAGGAGATTTAGAAACTCTATTGAAAGTCTATGCAGAAGAATGAGCCAATGTGAAGACAGAATTTCAGATATAGAAGATAAGATTCCAATTAGTGACCAGGAAAAGAAAAACTTCTTTATAATTTTAAGGGATCATGAGAAATCAATCCAGCAGCTACTAGATGATGCAAAGAAGAATAGCATAAGACTGATTGGAGTCAACGAAGAAACAGGAGACAGTGCAGATGACATAAAAAAAATGTTTACAGAAGTGATGGCAGGAAATTTCTCAAGCAGGGGAAAAGAATTTGACATACAGATAAACGAGGCATATAGGACTCCAACTAGCCTTGATCAAAAAAAAAAAATCTACACATAGGCATATAATTGTTAAGATTCCAGAAACGCAGCAGAAGAACAAAATTCTCCAAGTAGTTAGAGAAAAGAAACAAATCACATACAAAGGAAAGCCCATCAGAATCACAGCCGACTTCTCAATGCAAGCCCTCAAGGCAAGAAGAACTTAGGGTGATGAGTTTCAATCCCTAAAGGAAAACAACCTCCAACCCAGACTGATGTACCCTGCAAAACTATCTTTCAGTATTGATGGTGAAATAAGATATTTCCTGACAAAGGCCATCTTAGGAACTTCATGAATACTAAACCAGCACTCCAAAACATTTTAGACAAAATCCTAGGAAAAGACAATGAGGATCACAACCCCAGGAGGCCTAGCAGAATGAATCCACTGGGCACAACAAGAAATTAAAAGCAAAGGGGGAGGATCAAACAAAAAGAAAAAGTCGTGACAATGATAACTCAATATGTATCAGTTATAACCATCAATATTAATGGTCTCAACTCACCAATAAAAAGAAATAGACTGGAAGAATGGGTCAAGAAGCAAGATCCAACAATATGCTGCATACAAGAAACACACTTAATTCAAAAAGAAACTCATACACTGAAAGGTAAAAGGTGGAAAACAATACTCCATGGGATGGGAACGTGAAAAAAATGAAGGAATAGCAATCCTCTATGGAGACCAAGTGGATTTCAAACCCTCACTGATTAAGAGAGACAAAGAAGGACACTACATCCTTGTAAAGGGAACAATACAAAAGGAAGAGATGACAATCATAAATATCTATGCAACAAACAGTAGTGCACCCAACTATATAAAACAAATACAAATGGACATGCAAAACCATATAAGCACTAATACAATAGTAATGGGGGACCTCAATACCCCATTGCCACAAATAGATATATCAACTAGACAAAAAACAAGCAATGAAATACTAGAACTCAATCAAACTGTTGAATATATGAACCTAACAGATGTTTACAGAGTGTTCCACCCTAAAAAATCAGAATACATATTCTTTTCAGCTACACATGAGTTGTTCTCCAAAATAGACCACATACTCACTCATAGAACATATTTAGGTAAGTGCAAAGGAATTGAAGTTATACCCTGTATATTATGAGACCATAGTGCGATGAAATTGGAGATCAACAGCAAAAGAAAAGGCAAAAACTTAATAAACACATGGAAATGGAACAACACACTTCTGAAAAACCAATGGGTCACAGAGGAAATTAAAGAAGAAATCAGATAGTTCCTTTAAATAAATGACAATGACAATTCAACATATCGGAATCTATGGGACACAATGAAAGCAGTCTTATGAGGGAAATTCATAGCAGAGAATAATCATATTAGAAAAACAGAGCAAGCCCAACTAAACAACCTGATGCTGAACCTCAAGCTTCTAGAAAGAGAAGAGCAGGATAAAACCAAAGCTCATACAAGGAAGGAAATTATAAAGATCAGGGCAGAGATCAATGCAATGGAGACTAAGAAAACAAAACAAAAATCAATGAAGCCAAGAGCTGGTTCTTTGAAATAATAAACAAAATTCAAAAACCCTTAGCCGACCTTATCAGAAAAAGGAAAGAAAAGGCCCAAATCCATGCAATTAGGAATGAAAAGGGTGAAATTATAACAGACCCAGCAGAAATCCAGAGGATCAACAATATCTACTTTGAGAACCTATATCCCAATAAGATGGAAAACACAGAAGAAATGGACAGATTCCTAGATACATATGAATTACCAAAATTGAATGAAGACCTAAAAATTCTAAACAACCCAATATCAATCAATGAAATTGAAAACATAATTAAAAACTTACCAACCAAGAAAAGCCATCAGGACGATTGCTTCACTGCTGAATTCTATTAGACATTTAGAGAGGAACTACTGCCACTACTGTTTAAACTCTTTAATGAAGTTGAAAGGGAAGCAATACTCCCATATTCATTCCTGGAAGCAAACATCACCTTGATCCCCAAAGCAGAGAAAGACCCAAACAAAAAAGAGAACTATAGGCCAATCTCACTAATGAATATAGATGCAAAAATCCTTAATAAGATACTGGCAAAGAGAATGCAGAAGATTATCAAGAAGATCATACACCCTGACCAAGTGGGATTCATTGCAGAGATGCAAGGATGATTCAACATATGCAAATTTATCAATGTAATACACAGTATCAATAGAGCCAGGGACAAAAACCACATGATCATCTCAATAAATGCAGAAAATGCATTTGAAAAAATCCAACATTCATTTATGATAAAAACTCTAAAAAAAATCGGAATAGATGATCTGTACCTCAATCTGATAAAAGCCATCTATGAAAAACCAAAAGCTAATGTCATACTAAATGGTCAAAAACTGAAATCCTCTACACTAAAATCAGGAACAAGACAAGGATGTCAACTATCACCATTCCTGTTCAATATAGTTTTGGAAACATTAGCCATAGCAATTAGACAAGAGAATGAAATAAAAGGAAGAAAGAGGAAATTAAGAAATCAAATTGTCATTATTTGCAGATGACATGATATTTTACATAGAAGACTCCAAGAACTTCACCAAAAGTCTTTTAGACTTAATAAACAAATTCAGTAGGTAGCTGGATACAAGGTCAACACACAAAAAACAATAGCTTTCCTCTACACAAATAACAGACTCACTGAGAGAGAAATAGGGCAAACAATTCCTTTCACAATAGCATCCAAAAAACTGAAATACCTAGGAATCAACCTAACAAAAGAAATCAAAGACCTCTTCTCTGAAAACTAAAGCACTTTGAGAAAAGATATTGAAGGGGATATCAGCAAAGGGAAAGACATCCCTTGCTCCTGCATAGGAAGGATCAACATAGTGAAAATGGGTGTACTTCCAAAATTGCTGTATAGATTCAATGCAATCCTATTTGAAATCCCAGCAACATACTTCATGGACCTTGAGAAAACAATCCAAAAATTCATTTGGAACAAGAAGAGACCCAGAATAGCAAAAGCAGTTCTAGGTAACAGAGACATGGCAGGGGGTATTACAGCCTCAAACCTGAAACTATACTACAAAGCTACTGTGATAGAAACAACATGGTACTGGCCAAGAAACAGACCTGAGGATCAGCAGAACAGATTACAAGATGGAGAAACAACTCCAGACACACTCAGCCACCTCATCTTTGACAAAGGAGCCAAACACCCTTGCTGGAGGAAAGATAGCCTCTTTATTAAATGGTGCTGGAGAAATTGGGTTTCAAATTGCCAAAAACTAAAACTAGACCTATATCTCTCACCATGCACTAAATTAAAGTGAAAATGGTTTAAAGATCTAAATATAAAAGCAGAAACGCTGAACAGGCTGGAACGGAAGTTAGGTAGAACTCTTCAAAACATTGGGGTAGAAAAGACTTTATGAACAAAACCTCAGTTGCCTGTGAACTAGCACAAACATTCAACAAGTGAGATCTCTTTTTACTAAAAAGCTTCTGCATAGCAAGAGAAGCCACCAGCAGTGTGAAGAGACAACCCACAACGTGGGAAAATATTTTCACCAGCAGTCCCTCTGACAAAGGTCTACTATCTCAAATCTATAAAGAACTTAAAAAGATCAGATCTTCCAAATTTAAAGACCCAATCCATAAATGGGCATCTGAAATGAACAGATATTTCTCACACAAAGAAGTAGACATGGCAAATAAGCATATGAAAAAATGTTCAAAATCATTGGCCATTCAAGAGATGCAAATGAAAACAACCCTGAGATTCCACCTCACTCCAGAAAGAATGGCTGCTATCATGAAAACAACCAACAACAAATGTTGGCAGGGCTGTGGAGAAAGAGGAACACTGCTCCACTGCTAGTGAGAATGTAGACTCTTGCAACCACTGTGAAAATCATTATGAAGATATCTCAAAGAACTAGGATTGGAAGTCCCATTTGACCCAGCTATTTCCCTGCTGGGTATCTTCCTCAAAGAATTAAAAGAATCATACCACAGTGTTATATGTCCACCCATGTTCATAACAGCGCAGTTTGTAATAGCTAAAACTTGGAAATAGCCCAAATGCCCATCAACTGGAGACTGGATCAAGAAAATGTGGTTTTGTTATAAAATGGAATACTACTCAGCCATCAAAAATGAGAAATTAGAGACATTTATTGCTAAATGGAAGCACATTGAGGTGATACTCTTAAGTGAAATAAACAGGACACACATGTGTAAATACTGAATAGTTTCTCTAGTGTCAGAAACTGGAAGGGTAAATAAGGACTAAAAGGTATCATAGATAATGTGAAATAGGAAGAAAAGGGCCAAAGGAGAGGGGGAAGTGGGAGGGGTAGGGGAAAGGAAAGAAGGGAATGGAATTACTATGAGAAAATTTAAAAAATGGAAACAAAATCTTTGTGAATTGGAAGGGATAGAGGGGTTGAAGGGAGGACAGGGGAAGGGGGAAAATAAGAAGTAAGAGAGTATGTAAAGGTGTATATCTCCAGTGATCAATGACATTATTTTGTACACCTAAAATGTACCAATAAAAGACCAAAAAAAAAGAAAATTTGCTTCCATTTTGAACAAAAAGATACAACTTTAAAAATACTAATTTCAAATCTTAAAAGTAAAATATTTGTTAATCTTAAATGGTATGTCATAATTATATCATTTGGAGCTTGATTAGCTAGCTTTTTTCCAAATTAAATAGATAGTTGATACTTCTTTTTTTGTGACACATATCAGTTTAGTATGTTTAAGATAAATTTATCAGACCTCAGTCGATAAAGCAAAGAACAATATTTCTATACATATGCATTTGTTTAATTATTTTATTTTTAATTGCCTTCTGCTAGTCAGTGACTCTGATTTCCTTAAATTGATTGGCCACACTGCAGAATTGTCAAAAAAATGTCAGAATTGTAACTGAAATGTTCTCAAACATTTTCTCTTAAATTTTCTCTTAAATAGGACCTATTAGGTAATTCAGCACTGTTGGTTATGTTTTTCTTAATATTTCCTTGGCTTCCACAGTATATACTTTTTCACACTCTTGATATCTGCATTAATTAACTTTCCCATTACTAAGACACAATGCTCACAGCTTAAAGAAGGAGAGGTTTAATTTAGCTCATGATTTCAAGGAAATGTCAGTCCCTGATCACTTAGCTAGAAGGCAGGAGCATTATGGTAGGAGGACATGGCAGACCAAAGATGACAGCCAGGAACTAGAGCAGGAGAACGGCACCCATAAACAAAAGGGTGAGCAACCAGACATATTCCCCAAGGCCATAACTCTTTTACCACGCAGACATATCCAGATGTTTTATCTCCCCATTCCTGTGGCACATCCCCAAGCCAATTAAGTTTACAGTCCACCCTCACCACCACAAGCTAAGGACCATGTGATGTCTGTAGTTCATCTTAGATGTCCTATGGACACTGTAGCCCAATTTTTCCAAGACTACACTTACTTTCTCTCTAAAGCATGTTCTTATTCTCACTTATTATATACCCATCCATAATTATTCTATAAGAGCTTCTTTTTCTTAAACCCTGTTTTGTCTAAGAAAAAGTCTGAATTTCCTGTTACCTAAAACCCATTCATTACAGTTCTGCTAATGTATGAAGCATGCTCTTATCTTGTCCTATTTGGATTGCTATAGTTCTAAAATATCCTCTTCTTTCCAGAATTTCAAAAAAAATTAATGGAAAAATCTCACTAGGGAAAGATTTCAAAAGTATAACATTTCTACAGCATCTAAATAAAATGTCTAACTTATTGAGTTTCCAAAATGTGATCTCCATATTTGTAATTATTGTCTTTTTTCCCAACTCCTCCCTTAAAAGCTCACTCTTTCACTTTCTGAGATATTCAATTACTTTCTAGATTTTTTCTTTAGTTTTTTGAGACAAAGTCTCACTGTATGGTTCATTCCTGGCCTTGGATTCTTTATGTAGCTCTGGCTGTGCTTGAACCAGTGGTGATTCTCTTGGCCCAGCATCCCCATGTGCTGGAATTATAGGTGTGTGTCACCACAGCAGCTAATATTTCCTAAGTCTTTATCTACTTGTTCTATCATAATTTTTTATTCACATCATTACCAGGTAATGTCAGAAATGTTCATTATTTGCCTGCTTTGATGTTTCATCTTGCTTTACCTAGAATACCATCTCCTTTTTTGTCCACTCCTATATTCCTTTGTAAGGGACATGACAATGTCATTTGAAACAAAATTCTCCTCTCTATTTTTAAAAACTTATTTTACATCACACTATTTATAGTAAGCATTAAACAAGTATTTGGGAGAAGGTAAAAAGTAATAGATGGGAAGGAAGAAGGATAACAAAAATGGAAGTAAGGGGGAGTTTCTTTCAACTTTTATTAAGTCTTTGTTATCTGAGCTTGCTTTTGTGTTAACATTTTGGTAATAGGCTCGAAACCACTGTTTTTCATACAAATGTGAAAGCATGTGATATACTATAGTTATATCTTTCAGCTTCTACAGAAACTATCTCAATAATAAGTTTGTTGTCATTTTATTTTTCCTCTTATTTAACAATGGAAAAAAACAGCATTTATCAAAAAGGAATAGCTAGCAGTATAGCATGTCAGCCTTCTCAATCTTTGTCCATCTATTTTTAGTTTGACTTTTATATATTGGTAGTGTATTATGAAACACAAGGGAGTATATTGACATGGAAATTATAATACTATGTTTGTTTTATTTTCTTCCTGATAGTCATGTTTTATTTCCATTCCTGATTCAAATGAATTAAAATTGAGTTTTCATCACTGGAAGGGCAGAACTCCCACAGAAGGTTGCTAATAAATAATGGGAATCACCAGCTTACCTGAACAAAAGTATATTTTAAACCTAATCTTATTGTATTATTGTTCTTATTGTCACTGAAATGTATTCACTTTTTGATACTTGTGATAATCTATCTTGAATTAACATTTACTCATGAGCATTGAGTTAGTTAAGTGCAATTAAGAAATACCATAAAAGTAATAATATTTTCTAATAAATAATTCTAAGTAAACCTTTTTGGATGAGTTCTTTTGGACCTCATAAATTAGGCCTCTTGAAAGATAATATGTCCAGTTACACATGCATATTTCTATCAGTGAAATAAAGAAAAAAAGTTGTGTGTACCTAATAGCAGGTTTATTATGAATGCTCTATTATCTGTCAACTCTAAGGAATGAAGTAGCAGGAGTCTGTTTTATACCCACAACTCTCTTGAGCCTGAAAGTACTCAATAACTTACTCAGCATGAACAATTTATTATTTTGAAACCTACTCCGTAAAATGACAAGATTAAATTATTCTGTCAATATTATAGTTTTGGCTTTTGTCATGGCTATATTTAATTTAATATAAAACATCGAGTAATCCATTTATCATATAGTTACCATTTATATATTGTGTTCTTTGACACCATCTGTTTTTTTCCTTCTTCTTGGCATTAAGAACATTAATTAATTCATGACTCTAATATATCATCCACAATAAATGTCCCCAGAGCTCTGCCAGGTTAAAAAAATTGGTCAAATATACATCCATTAATAACATTTATCTTTGTACTTAATGACATTACATATGATAATATAAAAATTCACCAATAGAGAATATCTGTGGAACAATTTTTTCATTATTTGTTCTTTAATATGGACTCCCACCTGCTATGTGGTGCAAGCACATTTCTAAGGTCTCTTACAAATACAACATTGTGCCCCAGAGGAAAATTCTTTCTAGATTTATTACATATATACAGGAATATATGCGTGCAAAAGCAAAAGTATTCTTGTCCTCAAGCTGACTGCACTTTGAGAAATTAAAATTGATCATTAAGTGCATTTTTATTATTTAAATGAGTTGTGTTCATTCTAGGATTCTTAAAACAAGACCCTTTATAGTTTTTCAAATTCTTCTAAACTACACAAAGAAATAATTCTTTCATTTTCAGACTGTAGCTGGCTGGCCAATACATATAATTCAAAGTTTTACAAATCTATTTCTTCTGAAATTTTGAGCATAGTCTACTATTTTAACTATTCTACTAACAACTGCATATCTTTGTAGAAGCAAATTTCAATGAAATGCTGATATTCAGTGTCCAAATTAAATTTAGGTACAAATATAAAGTAACTAAAGATATTTGCCCACTTTATTGCACATCACAAGATGATTTACTCTGAATGACATGAATTTTATCTAAGTGAAGATTTTTAATATTTCATCTGTCATGGTCAGCTCTCTCATCAGTGAGACACAACATCAACACCCACAATTTAAAGGAGGAGAGTTTAATGTGATCATGGTTTCAGCCCATGATAAGATGGCTTCATGGCAGAGACATCACTGCAGATGCTGCTTAATTCATGGTGGCCAGAAAGCAGAGCAGGGAAATGGTACCAAAGAGGAAGGGCAAGGTACCACATGTAGACTCCAAGGACCTCTATAGGCTGAACCTCTATGATGCTCTCAGACAAACCCTGGAGTATTTACTGATCTGATATATGTTTTTTAGTCCAGTGAAGATAACCTATCATGCTTCATTGTCACACCATCTTTCAGTTTAATTTCACTTGTTCACAAAGAATGAATAGGACCCTTGTCGCTGTAGTTGTTTTAACAAATGCTTCTAGAGGCAGATTTTGTAGCACTGTCTCAGAACTCATACACCAAGATGTGTTGACATGAAACGCCAGTGATCTGCACAGATTATGGGAAAGAAGTCTCTAAACCAACATGTTATGTCTTCTATGTTTATATTTTCATCACAATTTAAACCAGCCATTCAAAAGTTTAGCCATTCTGTTTTCTTTGCAAATAAACTTCCTAAAAAAATATAAATCTAAATCTGTTTTCCCACCCTGATCATATTTACCTCCTCACATACCCTAGAGACCCCTTAGAAATACATTCCCAAGTAGATCATCTGGGCTTTCTGATATGAGAACAGTAAAATATCCCCTGATACATTTTCCTCATATTCATTTTGTCAGTTTTAGTGCAGCCTCCTGAAGTTTGATGTAAAAATGTCATAAAAAGCGTCCATAAAATATAAACAGATGAAAACAGTAACACAAAAATTATAGATAGAAATAAGGGGAAATATTTACTTTGACCAGAGAATAAGAGAAAGCAAAAGTGTAGTTGAGCATATGGTCATCATAGAGATGTGAAGAAAACCCAGGTGATGCTGAAAGATCTGAACACAAGGGTTTACTGCCCTGGGCTCCCAGTTATTTACTACACTAGATAATTACAAATGATAACAACTGAGATTTTTCAATAAGATGAAAGTCAGACACTGATGAATAACTGAATTGCTAACCACAAATATTTTCTATGTAAAATGGATCATATTTTGCTTTCCTTTCATATATTTTCATTTTAACTATATTCTACAGTGCTAGGAAATTCACTGGTTAGTATAATAAAATGGTGTGACCTGGGGACCCTAATGATTTTAACTTAGTTTTTGAAGGGAATTTCTGGTTTAAAGGTACAGTTCCATTGTCTCTCATTATATATACCAAACAACCATAGTTTCCTTTTATTATCAAATGCACACAAACCTCTAGCTTCATTCTTTTTGGACCTTGTGACAAAAATCAATAAAAAGAGAAAAAGTCAAACTGTCCTGCCGTCAAGATGAAGCATTATCCTCCTTTAGTGAATATTTAAGTTGTGGCATAAAATGGGTCATAAAAGTTTTGGTGTATTATTTATATGGAGACAGCTTTCTTGTCTCCTAAACTCTTGCTCTGCTCTGAGTGCTTTGGGAAGCAAAGTAGCAGAGAAGAAGCACTAAGAGTTATTGAGCAAGAGTGCTATCGATTCACACCACCTTCCTTCTGTCCCCTCTCCAGTTGGCCTGGCACCATTCCGATGCAATTGATTTCAGCATGGCTCTCAAGGCTACAGCCTGGCCTTCAAACTGTGGATTTGCGCATGAAGTTTACTACTACTTACAAAGGTACGTGAATTGATGATGTTATGGAGAAAGCAAGGGTCAGCAATATGTCGTTAGATAGCCTTGAGGTTTAGCTATCCTGCGCTTGCTCAATGCCTTAACCATTTGGTTGAATGCTTTTACATAAAATACTAAGTCATTTCAGAACACATCCTTGTCATTACAAGTTAGCTTGTCAGAAGCTAGGTACACTATCATTAGACAGGTGAGAAGAAATGGTGATGTCTGCAGATGCCAATTTTCACCTGCTGTCTTATATTCTTCAATGCATGCTATGTCAGAATGGCCCAAACCACACCGACCCCCTTTCATTCTTCTCTTCTTTCCATGGTATTTGTATATTTTTAAGAAGAAAATCCTAATAGGTCTTGGATAGAGGTATAGCCAGCTCAGACGTAAAGCATTTGCTTAGCTTTTTCAAGGACCTGGGTTTGATTTCCACCACTAATACACATACAGTTTTCCATGGGAGAAAATCAGCAAAAACATCAGAAAAGGCTTCCATAGATGTTCATTCTATTTTCACCTTTAGTCACACACTTTTTATTAAACAATAGTATTTTAGTAATAAAAGGTTAGTCATATATTCAGTGTCACACATGAAAGCTGTCTTAAATGACAGATGTTTTTAAATGATATTTAGTTAATGATGCTTCCTAGAAGAAAACAAATAAGAACTCTATTAAATTTCCTGAAACACCAGTAGGAACTCATTTTACCAAAGATTAGATAGATGGACAACAGGTCCATAGATACATATGTAGGTAGATAGGTAGATAGATAGATAATGTATCATGAGATCCTCTACAGTTAGGAAGAGAATTACTACTTACAAGTTACTAATTTAAATAGCAATTGACAGTTTATATGGTTTTTCAAAACTAGAAGAAAACAAAGTATGAAAAGTGAAACACAATGTTTTTTATTTCTGTTAATTTGCATTAAGGGTAGGTTTGTTTTAGCATTTAAATTTATTTTCATATAAGACATCTAAATTCAGGCCCCTTCAATAACATTGAGGGTAAACTATAAAATTGTTGAAAACCCTCAAACTGCTACCAGATTATTGTCAGATGAAAATTGTCACCTAAATGTTAACTAGAAACTTTGACTTTGCAGGAGATAGAGTCATGGACCATGTGATAATCATAATACTGGTTCCTACCTGTCTGCCATGTAGAGGAAAAAAGCTAGGGTTAGATGAGGGATGTAGAGATGTTGTAACTTAATCATTCCTCATTTTTTCTCTATGTACTTATGAATGAATGTGTTAGGAAATTCAGAAACTCTTGCAAGATTTTTCAAATAGGGGCACCTTAGTATTGATATAAAAATATACAAAAATTGGAAAGGGAAACATATTTTTGCCATCTTAAACTCTTGACTTTATCAGAATAAATTCACTGGCACAAAACAAAAGAAATCCAACGTATTTCATTATTTAAAAGCATATTAAGGGAGGTGAAAGAGTTGGTAAATCTTTATGACACTTTCAAAGGTATCTAATAAATTCCCTGTTCAGCAAAAATCAATAATAGAGTTATTAATGCACCCACACCTTTGTCTTGGACTTTTTCTTCTTTAATTACTTTAACTCTTAGTTATGCTTTGTCTTGCCTATACAACAGTAGACATACTTACAATATTAAACTAAAGGAATCAATTTTATTGCTGGAAAAGGATTAATGATTAGTAGACTTAAGAAAAGAGAAAGCTTCATATACAATTTAGATTTGAGAGTCTTTTGAGGAGTGTATCAAACCTAAAATAATAAAGACTTGGATCTTAAAGAAAGTAATTTTCTTCTCTTGTCAGTTATACATCTACTAGGTCATCCAGGAAACATCTATTGCCCATACCGTATGGCCATCTTTGACTAGCTGGTGATCCTCAGGAGGTGGACAAGTGACTATTATCAAGAGAAGGTGATAAAACAGGTAATGGTAAGATAAGATTAGGGATAAGAACTTTGCACAGCAAAAAAATGTAAGAACAAAGGAGAAATCAATTTTACATGGTCTCTGCTTCCAATATTTTATATGAAAAAATGTTTCATAAATTCTTTAGAAATTTACTAAAATCTAGCTAAACTGCAGTGTGAGTTTTTGAAAATCTACTTCTTCCTACATTTTTACAAACACAGTATTTACAAAGAGGTATGAATAGTAAAAAAAAAAAGTAAGAAGTATAAAATATAAAAGTATAAAGAAGTAAAAAAAGGGCCAAATTCTTTTTATTTCAAAAAATTTCTTATTCACATTTTTTAAATAAAATATTCAAAAATGGCCCACACAGTCTTGAAACATGATCATTGGTTCTTAGCATTTTGGTAATTTGAAAAGGCTGCTAATAAATTTTTAAAGGCATACTTCCTTAAAATGGTACTGTCCAGGATTGGGAAAGTGTGAGGAAATGGATAATAATGTATTATGTAGTTTAGGAGAGAATATATGAGAGAACTCATTTACATAGTAAAAGGGGAAGTCCAAATAGAAAATTGATTAGATATATTATGTATGCCCAGACAAAGGAGTATCATGTCATGCAAATTTTATGGAAGAGCGCTTATAGAAATATAGAGGATTATATGAGAAAATGTAAAAATGGAAACAAAGTCCTTGTAAATAGAGAGGGGTGGAGGGGTTGAAGAGAGGTCAGGGGAATGGGGAAAAAATAAGAACCGAGATAGACTACATAAAGGTTCAAATTTTCAATGATGAATGTCATTATATTGTATACCTAAAATGTATCAATAAAATCAATAAAATACAAAAACAAAATATAGAGGTTTGTAAAAAGAAAATCTCACCAGATTATTGGCAAAATGTACACTCACACTTTTCTGCATTTTTGTAAGTTTGTTTTGAATATAATAAATAATCAGATATAAACTAGAAACTCAATACAGAAATAGACAACATCAGACGACATGGGATAAAATATATCTGACACAACCTCTGCAATGATCAGCACAGAGAACACAGGATTCAGTAGATGACTGACAGTTTATCAAATTTTTACCCATTTCCAACTTAGCACCAACTAGGAAGATCCAACCATACTCTGCAAACTAACCATATAAGATAATTCACTCCTAGTGCATGCCCTGCCTTTCTCATGCTAGGAGCTTCCAATCAGAGCACTCTGAATCCTTCTATTCCCACCATAAATCACTCCACACTCCTAGCTACTTTTAATTCTCTGACTTGTAAATTCTTTATACATTATTTCAATAAAACATTTAATGATTTTCAGTTACACCATGTTTATACAGAAATCTGTGAAGATTTTTACAGTCTGATGCATGAAATGCTTAAAATATGAGGACCTATAGTTTTTATTTGTTTTTATTTAATTAACATTAAAGTATTTATTGATATTTAGATGGCTGACTATTTTAATATGAAAACAAGCTCTATTTGAAGGATGGCCAGCTATGTCACACTTCCACTTGCAGGATTTCTCTAACGTAACAAGAGTTAGTTTTGAGGAAGAATTATAGATTTTATCTAGAAAATCACAAAATGGTCACATTTTATAACTTCAATTATAAAACTATACTTTTCATTGAATGATTTTTAAGTAATCTTTAACAAGAAAAATTATTAGCTGCTGAATCAGTAATAATACATAAATTAGAATTTTAATACAATTCTTATAATTTTATTAGTGTGGCCTTTATTCGAGACTGTAAAAAAGGACATTATAATTTTATTATTCACTAAAAACTACTCATTATGCTTTGATAGTGTTTGAAGGATATTCTGATAATTTTTCTATCAATCTATTGAATCTTTCATTTGAGGTATTTGTCTTTGTAGTAATCTGCCTTTGATATGTAATTCAGGATGGGAGGAATTTGAGTCTAAAGCTTTCATTTCATTATGGTGACTTTTACTGATAATCTAACGAGCTACAGAGTAATATTTGCCAGTTTATGTTGGGCAAAGCCACATCCATTCCACATAGATTATTAAATTACCTTGCATTCTTACTGTTCTAAAAATAATATCAGCTCAATATTAAAATCAGTATTTTAGCCTAAGGATATGTTTCTAATTTTCCTTTTTACTGATATATTTTGTCTATGGTTTTACAAATTTGTCTACTTGGACAGCAAAGATTTGTGTGCCTTTCCTTAAATGAGACTTGTTCTAGAAAGTGATTGTCTGTCTAGCACTATATTTACTCTTCCTCCTTGCACCCAGTATTTAATTCTGGTCAAAGCAATTCAAGTAGAAAAGAGGTATACTTCTTCCAGCCTTGGCCCATTAGATGTCTCAATGTAATCCTCCAACTAATTCTTCTCTATCTGTGCTCAGTGTGGGGGCATCTAAAGTGATCTTGGAAGTCATTTGTCAACAGTGCAAGAGCTGCTATTATCTTGTACAGATGAATAATGAGAGCTAGCAAAATTTTCTTTATCTGTCATTTACACCAGTAACTAAAATTTATGTAAAAATGAAGAGGAAAATTTGTTGAAAATGATCAACGTTCAGGAGTTATCTTCTACTCCATCTATTATTTAACTAAATTAACATTAGAATTCTTGTCCTCCTCAAAGACTAACTTCTGGATAAAATCTGAACAGATAATCTCAGAAAATATACTTTATTCATATGTATAATAAATACAGTAAGTATGGAATAGTATATATAAATATATATAATGATAGGGAAATGATAAGAGAGGTAGTTTATTATTCTCATTCTAAAAGGATATATTTTTGCTTTAAATGATTTTTTCTAAGAAATACATTTTTGCTTTAAAATATGAGAAAGCTAAGAATAAAAAGGCAAAGCTTTATCCTGGTTTCCTAGTGTATAATAGGGTTAGCCATCCCACAACTTATATTCAGCAGAGACATAACCTCTGGCAAGGAAGTAGAAAAATGTAATATGTAAAAGGGTCTCATTTCAGATGAACTCCAATGGGAGTTTGTGGGAATAGGGAAGATGGACAGAAGCCAATTGGAAACAACAATCTTATGAAATTGGCTTGGGAAGCATACTTGGATCTCTCTGTTTAGTCCTGAGTTGGTGGCAGACAAAAATATGGAAGCTTCCTGTTCTTGACTCATTCCTGACCATTCTGAGAAGACAGACTTAACATAGATTTTGGAACCTTTTGAAACATCAAGCATGTTGCAGTCATGTATCATAGAATAATGATCTGATCAAATTTTTCTCATTCTACTGTCAAAGGAGATATAAATAAAACTATGGCATTAATTGTGCTTAGAAGGATTATTTCTACATTTGCAATGCATAACAAATACATTCATCATGGGGAACTGGTATATATTAATATAACATCCTAATCATCTTTCCTTCCCCTACTTTCCCCTTCAATATCTCTCCCCATATCTCCTACCACCACACTGCACAAGTCTATCTGCCTATTTACTGTCATCTATCTTTTATTTTGCTAAGTTATTTATAATTTGGATTTTTCCTATAAGAGAAATTGTGATATTTAACAAAGATTATTTCTTAAAATTCCATAAAACTCTTGTAGTCACAGATTGATGGTGTATATTCTGAGTTTAAATTTGGGTTCTCTATAATATTTGATGCTCATATTTGAATATTAAAAACCTTTGAAACATACTGCTTAAGCACTGAAAAGAATGCTATTTAGAAAAAAACAATTTAAGTAGCTCTACTAAAATGTAGATTCTACCAAATTATTACCCAAAGTTACCCCAAATTCTTTGAGGCTAAAAGTAAAGGAAGTATTCAGACATAGTTGAAAAAATTTTATCTAAAGTTCTTCTCAAACTTTGCCAGGAAGGAAATCAAATGATGAGGATGTTTTTCCCAAGACTCCAAAGCCATAAAAAACAAAAAACAAAAATAAAAACAACAAAAATAACAATGAAATGTATCTCTAGATTCCAGTAATCCTTCACCTTACCACATTCCTGATAGCAACTCCAGCCAAGTAACTTGCTTTACTGTAGTCAATCTTTGTTCTGCTTTCTCTTCTATTTATTTTTTATGAGTACAGATGTGTAGCACAAACTGAGCACATTCATCATAGGGAGTTGGTGCACTTATACAACACATTTTAATTCTTTTTCCCTCCCTTTTAAATCCCCCCTCCTTTCATTAACAGATCCCCTTCCCATTTGCCAAAGATCTATCTCCTTGTTCCATATATTTCATTTTGCTCTTTAAATTTATTTTTAGTTTGGTTTTCTAATATGTGATATTTAAGCTTGTGTGTCTGACTTATTTCTCTTAACATTATAATCTCTAGATCAATCGATTTTCTAAAAAGTTACTCAAATTTATCATTTTTGATTGCTGAGTAGTACTCCATTAAGTATATGTATCAAAATTTTTCATACCCATCCATTTATTAATGGACATACAAGCTTCTTCAAAGATTAAGCTATTATGAGTTGTGCTGCTATAAATATGGTTGTACATTTGGGGAAGATAACTTGAAAGAGAAGAGCTTAGTCAAATAAAATTTCTACTTTTAGATTTTCCAGAAATCTCTATATTGATCTTCATAGTGGTTATACAGTAATACTTTGGTTTAGAAATTCCTTAGCTGACCTGGTCCCAGCACCCAGAAGGTAGCTCCCCCACCACCATCCCACACTCCTAGGGCAGAGAAGGTGAGCCGGTTGTAGCACCCAGAAAGAAGCACCCTGGCTGCCATCCCAAGTTCCTAGGGCAGAGAAGGTGAGCCAGTCCCAGAACCCAGAAGGAAGCTCCCCTGCTGTCATCTCATGCCCCTAGGGCAGAGAAGGTGAGCCGTGTGGGTGCCAGAAGCACCCCCACCCCATGCAAATGAGAAGACATGTAAACAAGCCTCAAAAACAGACTTCTGGATCACCTAGACCAACCTCAAAGGGAAACAAGAAGGAACAATCTGATACTCAACGACCTGGACTCTCTGAAGTGGCAACAAAAGAGGATCTGGTAAAAATGAAATCTGAAATAATTACTCAGATAACAGCAAAGACTGTGCTCATGGTGCAAGACATGATTAATAAATCTAGAGAGGACACAGATTAAAAAAAATAGAGGATATGAGAAACATGATGGAATCCCAACATAAGAAACAAATAGAATCCATAAAACAGATGCAAACAGACTTACAGGAGATTAAAGACTCCATCCAAAGTCTATCCAGCAGAATGAACCAATGTGAGGATACAATTTCAGATATAGAAGGAAAAATTGCAATTAGTGATCAGGAAAAGAAAAACTTTTAAAATTGTAAAGGAACATGAGAAATCAATCCATCAGCTGCTAGATGATGCAAAGAAGAATAACATAAGACAGATTGGAGTCAATGAAGAAACAGGAGAGAGTGCAGATGACATAAAATATCTGTTCACAGAAGTGATGGCAGAAAACTTCCCAAGCAGGGGAAAAGAATTTGACATACAGATAAATGAGGCATATAGGACTCCAGCTAGCCTTGATCAAAAAAACTACACATAGGCATAAAATAGTTAGGATTTCAGAAGTCCAACAGAAGAACAAAATTCTACAAGCAGTGAGAGAAAAGAAACAAATCATATACAAAGGAAAGTCCATCAGAATCACAGCAGACTTCTCAGTGCAAACCCTCAAGGCAAGAAGAGCTTGGAGTGATGCATTTCAAGCCCTAAAGGAAAACAGCCTCCAACTCAGATTGATGTACCCTGCAAAACTATCTTTCAAAATAGATGGAGAAGTAAGATATTTTCATAAAAAAGAGCACCTTAGGAACTTCATGAATATCAAACTGGCACTCCAAAAAATTTTAGACAACACTCTAGGAAAAGACAATGAGGATCACAACCCCAGGAAACCCAGCAGAATGAGTCCACTGGGTGTGACAAATTAAACTCAAAGAGGGAGAGTCCAACAAAAAGAAAAAGTCATGACAAGGATTTTAAAACTTTTAACTTCAGCTCCCTAATGAGTGTATAATTCAGTCTTGTTATTTTACTGATGAGTATTTTTCTGACTCTAGAGTTGCACACCTTTCCTTATGCTATACTGGCTATTTATCATCTTCTTATGACTACTTTTTAATTGGGTTGTCTACTAATGAGCTCTAAGAATTCTTTATATATTCTGCTCATAGGTTACATGCATTGTAAATATGGTCTGTTTAAGGTCTACTTTTCATTTTCATAGTCATTTAAAGTTCTAAATTTTGATGAAATCTCATTTATCAATTTTTTTCTTTTATATATCATGTCTTTTGTATCCTAGGTAGTTCTTGCCTACCCTGAATTCATAAACATATTCCCTTATAATTTCTTCTTGAAGTTTTATACTTTTAGGCTTTCATATATAGGTTCATAGATCTCTTCAAGTTATTTTCATGTATGGAAATAAAAGGTTGAGGTTATTTTTTTATATACGGATACCAGGTGTTCTAGTGCCTTGTGCTGAAATCACTATCTTTTCCTCAGCTCTTGAATTGAGTTTATATTCTATAAAATGCTAATGTTAAATAATCTTTCAAAACTCAGTGGACCATGTATGTGTGGTTCTATTTCTAGATTCTCTGTTTTATTCAAATGATCTATATGTCTTTCCTTACACCAACACTGCCTTGATTACTGTAGCTTTAGAAGAAGTATTAAAATTAGGTACTTAAAATCTTCCAACACTGTTTTTTGTTTTTTAACTTTTCTAGATACTTTGTACTCCTATGTAACTTTTAAATTTCAATATCTAATTCTTCATTTATAGCAAGTATACACAGACCTGAAGTTTTATATGTACCTTGTGTTTTCTAATCCTGCTCAATTCAAATAACAGTTCTAGAGGCTCCTAGAGATTTCTTAGTATTTTCTCTGTAGATGATCATTTCATCTACATATAAAGATTTTGCTTCTACCTTGCCAATCTTATCCTAATTGTATCATTTTGTTGCCAGGCTATTTTGGTACAGACTAGGTTTCAAAATTTAATGGACAGATGAAGAGTAAGCATATCTGCCCTTGTTCCCCACCTTAAGGAGAAAGCATTGTATCTTTTCCATTCATATAAGGCATTCTCGCTGGAAGTATGGAGTACATGTCTTTAATCTGTTGAGAAGGTTCTGTTCTACTTCTAGTCTCCTGATAGCTTTTACCATGAACAGCTGTAGAATTTAGTCAATACATTTTCTCCAACTAGTTCAGGATCATATGGCTTTTTCCTTTCCTCTGTGAAAATGATGATTTTTGGGGGTGGATCTTCCAATGCTGAACCAACACTGCCATCCCTATAGCAAAACCACTTTCTACATACTGCCAGATCTGACTTCTAATAGTTCCTTCTGTTAAACAAATTTCTATCTATGTTCATACTTTTTCTTCTATTATCTTTATGCAATTTGAGGATTAGCAAAATGTTGTCTTCCTAAAATGAGGGGAGAAGTGTTCCTTCTTTTTTCTGCTTTAATTGTTTGATATAATTTATCAGTTAAAATGTTTGTTTTACATACATTTGTTGTTGTTGTCATATAGGTCGGTTTTCAAGCTAGGAATATACTTTCTTTAATAGGTGCTATTCAAATTTTATATTTCCTCCAGAGTTAGTTTCATTAATTTGTATTCCAAGGTACTTCTTAGAAGTTGTCAAATTTATTTCAACAAAGATTTTTGAAATATGCTCTCTATATCCTTTAAAATTCTGTAAAATCTGTGGTAATGTCTCCTAGATCTTGATATTGTAATTTAAAAAAGTGTATAATTGATATTTTGTAACAGGAAGAAAAGGTCTAAAAGCTCAGGGGAATTGGGAAGGCTAGGGGAAAGGAAAAAGGGAAAAGAAAAAATATGAGAAAAGGAAAAAAATGGAAACAATGTCTTTGCAAATAGGGAAGGGTGGAGGGAGTGAAGGGAGGGCAAGGGAATGAGAAAAAAAAAATAAGAACCAAGATACTCATGTAGTGGTACAAGATCCTAATGATGAATGTAACTGTATCTTACACCTAAAATGTACCAATAAAATTAATGGGGAAAAAACAAACAAACAAAAAAGAAATGCCTCTCTTCACTGACAATTCAGATTGTGAAGAGATGCATTTGGTAAAATTTTCCATTCACCAATTCTTTTTGTTGTTGTTGTTGTTAAATTCTTTTATTGGTACATTTTAGGTATACAACACAATTACATTTCTCATTGGAAATTGTACCTTTACATAATGCATCTTGGTTCTTATTTTTTTCCACATTCCTAGCCCTCCCTTCACCCCCTCCACCCTTCTTCATCAGTGACATACACGACTGTGATGATCTTCCCCACACAGACACAAATTTGGCCATCTTTCCTACACTTCCCTGTGGTTAAGGCTTCCTCTCATTGAGATCGCAGTCACAGACAGACCAGTGAACACTAGTTGTGAAGCTTTCCGTATGATTTTTTTAGCACATACAGTACTGTACAGCATTATTCAATACAGCATGGCTGTGAAGAATGTACAGAGCAAGCATGGTGAAAAAAAGAAAGTGCAGAGCAGCAATGAAGGTGACAAAAATGTGCAGAGTGGTAAGGAAAGTAACAAGAATGTGGAAAGCAATAATAAAAGTAACATAGGAGCTGGGGTTTTAGCTCAGTGGCTCTGGCGCCTGCCTCGCAACTGCCAGGTCCCAAGTTTGATCCTCGGTACCAAAAAAAAAATGAGTACAAAAGTTACATAGTTCTACATAAGCATGATAGGAAGAAGGCTTTGAAAAAAAATAGCTATTGAATGGTAGAAAGAAAATATAGAAAAGCATGAACATAGTATTCAGGTGACTGGTCTGGCCTTGAAGTACAAGATGGCAAAGTCAAAAGTCTCCTGAAGAATAAAAATGCCATCAAAGGTGCTGATATGACAAAAGGAGTAACAATGTTAACCAAGCAGTGGACATAAGTGCTGGAAAAGATGGAAAACTTTCTTTGGTGTGGTTGAATGAGAAACAGCTGGCAGGTGATGGCATTAGTGAAGCTGTGATCTGAGAAAAAGCCAGGAAATTATGCAGTGATTTACTTTAAAACAAAACAAAACAAAACAAAACAAAAAAACTCCACAAGTGCAACAAGTGATAAATTTAAAGCCAGAAGAGGGTAGTTTGATAAATTCCATAGGGGAAGTGGCATCTGTAGTGTGATAAGATGTAGTGAGGCTTCCAGTTTTGACAAGCCAACCAGAAAGAATTCACAGAATTCATGAAAACAGAAGGATAGATCACTCAACAAGTGTTCAACTGCATTGAAACAGGGCTGTTCTGAAAGAAGATGCTGAAGAGAACCTAAATCACACAGGAGGAAAAGGCATTGCTAGGGCAAAAGCCCAAGAAGGAGAGAGTGACCATTTTGCTGTTTGTGAAAACAAATACCAATCTGAAGATTAAGCCAACACTGGTGTACCACTCCCAGACCTCTAATGCATTACAAAAACAGAATATAATCAAGGCCAAATGACCAGCATATGAAGAGCCAGTGTGCAAGTGTGAGTCATAAATATTTCTGACAACCAACCACCTCAAAGTTGCCTTCTTCTGATGGGCAATGCCCCAGTACTGTCTCCATCCCTGGTGGATGATGTGGACACTGAGTATGACTTCCTAAAGATCAAGTCCCCCTGAACATGAAGCTTTTCCTGCAGCCCATGGAACAGCAAGTAATCTACTCTTCAGTGGATGTTTTAATGTCACTGAAGAGATGTCCGTCACTCTGAAAGAGTTCTGAGGGAAACATATCAATGTAGTTGACTGCATCAACCTAACTGAAAAAACCTGGGAAGATGTCACATGCCAGACCTTAACTCAGCCTGGAGGAAACTGTAGTCAGAATGTATCACTGAACATGACTTTGAAGGTTCGGATACACAGGTACTGGAGAAGATAGAGCAAGAGTGTGGATCTGGAAGTCAACAGTACAGACATAGAGGAGCTTCTTGAGGATCATAAGGAGGAGATGATGACAGAAGAGCTTGCTGAACTCCAGGAGAAGCCACTTGTTGCAGCCTAGGTACTTGTGGAGGAGCATTTTACTAAGGAAGAGGAAGATAGAGAGTGGAGAAAATTATCAATGGCATAAAAAAATTCATTAAGAAAAAATGGAACAAGTGCCAGAATTTGTTTGAGAAGTACCACTCCAACATAACTGAAATGAACAGACCATTGAATCTAATGAATAACACCGTCTCTCCTTTCCAAGGGGTTATTCAGTGCACAAAAAACCATGGGGACATTAGACAGATTTTTCATCAGCATTGGCCTTGTAGCTAAGAGACAAATAAAAGAGGAAAGATATCTCCCCAATGTTCTTATGGAAGGTAACTCTCACTCCAAATAATAACCTCCTGACCACCCACCTTCCTGTCCTCCACTCCAGAAGTTGCCTCAAGCAAGGTTAATGTTCTCTATCTTCATATTGTACTGTACTTTGTTCATATTTTTCTGTGTTAAAAAGTACATATGGTTCAGAATCGATTAACCTTATTCACATTGAACCTTATAGGGAAATTTGATTCAGTTCATGACCAGAATCATGGAACTAATTAAGTTTGTGAAAAAAGACACCACTGTACTAATTTACATTAAGTAATTCCCACTATCAATGGAGAGGTGTTCCTTTTTCTTCACACCTTCACCAGCATTTGTTATTATTTGATTTCTTTATCATAATCATTCTTCCTGTAGTAGGATGGAATTTCAATGTTGTTTTAGTTCTCAGAGTCTTTTAATGGAATTTTTTGCTAGCTTCCAAGAATTATTTTAGGATTGCTTCTTCTTTTTCAATTTCAATAAGGAGTTTTGGGAAAACTGGAATTGTCTCTTCCCTGAAATTCTTGGTGAATTCAGCTCTGCATCTACTGGGGCCTAGGCTTTTCTTAGTTGGTAGGATTTTTTTATTACTCCTTCAATTTTATTTCTGCTTGTGGACTATTAACACATTCGTGCCATCTTGAATCATTTTTTTCTGATTTTGTATTTATTTTCAATTTTTAATTTTTATCGTAATGTAATACTAGTAGGGATTAATACATTATAAGTCATTCTATGAAAAAATAAATTTTCATAACAAAATTTATCAGAGAATAACAAGGGTAAATATACTTTGTATACTGATCTTAAAAGGATTTATTTTCACTTGTAATCTATCTTTCAACTCATTTCCTAATAATACTGTACATTTTTTACATAAAAAATTAATTATTAACAAAGTATCACAGTACAGTTTTGAAAAATTTCTTCCTACTTAACAATATCTATTTTAATTTTTGGTCCTTATTTTCACTTTCAGTTTCTCACACCAGAAAGACAATGTGATATTTACACATATATGTTTGATTTAATTCACTTTAGAGTATGTCTTCAGGGCTGGGGATTTAGCTCAGTGGTTCCATCACCTGCCTCGCAAGTGCAAGGTCCTAAATTTGATCCCTGTGGTACCAAAAAAAAAAAAAAATTGGTGCAAGAGTATGGCTTCAATGTGTATCCATTTACTTAGAAGTGTCTCAGTTATATTCTTCTTTATGGCTGAATAGTACTCTATTATATATTATTATTATACTACTATATAAAAAATATCATTTTTATCCATTTATCAGTTGATGGGCATTTGGGTTGTTTTCAAAACTTAGCTATTTCAAACTGTGCCACTATAAACGTATATTGCTGCACTATGATGCTTTTAATTCTTTGGGAAAATACATAGAAGGGGACTAGCTGGGTCAAATGGGACTTCTAATCCTAGTTTTTAGAGGAATCTCCATACTGATTTCCACAGTGGTTGCACCAGCCTACACTCCCACCAACAATGGAGAAGGGTTCCTTTTCCCCCATATCCCCACCAGCATTTGTTAGTTGATTTCTTGATAATAGCCATTCTTTCCTGAGATGGAACCTCAGCTTTGCTTAATCTGTGCCTCTCGAATGACCAGTGATGTTGAACATCTTTTCATGTATTTATTTGCTGTTTGTATTTTTTCATCTGAGAAATGTGCACTCGTCTCAGATGCCCATTTTTGGACTGGGTGTTTAAATTCAGTGGGGTTGATGTTTTTCATTCTTTATTTGTTCTAGATATTAATCCTTTGTCTGAGGAATCACTGGCTAAAATTTTCCCCTACTCTGTGGGTTGTATTTTCACTCTGTTGGTGATTTCTTTTGATGTGCGAAAGGTTTTTAAGAAGATGAGATCCCAGTTGTTGATTCTTTGTAGTATTTCCCGTGTGACCTGGGCTTTGTTTATGAAGTCTTTGCTACTTCTATGTCCTAAAGCATTCTACTTCTTCTCTTTTCTAGCAGATTTAGTGTTTCTGTTTTAATATTTAGATCTTTCATCTATTTTGATTTTAGTTTAGTTCATGGTGAGAGACATGGGTCTACTTTTGTCATGTAGAAAGCTAATTTTTCCATTATCTTTCATGAAAGAAGCTCTTTCAGTGAGCTTGCTTGGCCCCTTTGTCAAAGATAAGGTGGCTGAGTGTGTTTGGGGTTCTTTCTGCATCTTCTAATCTATTGAACTGATCCTCATGTCTGTTTTTTGCAGCATCACTCTGTTTTTATCACAGTCATTCTGTAGTATAATTTCAAGTCAGGGATTGTGATGCCTCTTGCCTTGCCTTTGTTGACCAGAATTATTTTTGCTATTCTATGTCTCTTCTAATTCCAAATGAGTTTTAGGAATGATTTCTCTAGTTCTGAGTAATATGCTAATGGTATTTTTGTTGGGATTGCATTAAATCTAAGTGCAAGGACCCAAGTTCGATCCCCAGTACCAAAAAAAAGAAAAAAAAAATCAGAAGAAAATCTGTATAACAATTTTGGGAGTATGGACATTTTCACTGTGTTGGTTCTTCCTACTCATGAGCAAGGAATAACTTTCCATTTTCTGATATTCTCTTTGATCTCCATTTTCAGAGTACTGTAATTGGTTTTAGTAATTCATATATATCTAGAAATTTCTGCATTTCTTCCACATTCTTCAGTTTGTTTGAGTACGGTTTTTCAAATTAATTGCTAATAATCTCCTGGGTTTTGAAGTATCCATTGTTATTTCAGCTTTTTCATTTATAATTACATGCATATGAGTCGTATCTTTCTTTTTGTTAAATTTCCCTAAGAATTTGTTTATTTATTCTTTTTAAAAAACAGTGCTGCTATTCACTGATTCTTTTCATTTTTATTTATATTTTTAGTCTCAATTTCACTAGTTTTTGCTCTGATCTTTTCTTTTTATATACTAGGTTTGGACTTGAGTTGTTTTTGCTTTTAGGACCCTGTTGTGGATTATTAAGCTATTTAATAGAATTTGTTTTGTTTTCCTGATATGACCATTCACAGTTATAAACTTTCATCCTAGGACTGCTTCCTTTGGGTCTGATAGATTCTGGTATGTTTCACTGGCATTATTATTTACTCTTGAAACTGTTTTATTTCTTTGACTTTTGTGAATCATTAGTTACTTAAAAGTGTATTGTTTAGGACTGGGGATTTAGCTCAGTAGCACTGAGCCTGCTTCACAAGTGTAAGGTCCTGAGTTCAATCCCCTCTACCAAGAAAACAAAAAAGAAACAAAAAAAAGAAAAAAAAATGTATATTGCTAAATTTCTATGTTTACCTAATGTTTGTGGTTTCTTCTGTCATCAATTTCTCTTTGTATTGTACTATGATCTGATGATAGCCATGTGATTCATTTGATTTTTAATTTATTTATGAATGCTTTATGAGCTAGTAGATTATCTGTTTTGTAGAAACTTCCATGTGAGGCTGAGAAAAATGTGTTTTCTGTTATTGTTTGGTGAAATACTCTATTGATAGCTAATAAATCTATTGTTAATTAATCTTCTTTGTATTATCTAGCAGCTATGGCATCTATTTCTCATTTTTTTGTTGTATTTAAGACATCCCTGAGTATATTGTCAGCCTTCTATTCCAGTTCTGACCCTCTCTTCTCACATTGGTCACTCCTGTTGCCCATACTTTCAATAATTTTTTTTTTTATCTCCTGGATTTTTGTTTAGCTCCCTTTCATGGACTCGATGGTTCATTCATGTTTTGTACTATTTGGTCAGCTCAGTTAGTTTTTTATTATTGTCTTCTTTTAAGCTCACTGATCATTTTATTTATTAAATATTATTTGTTTAATTATGTCATTTTTGAGGTCAAAAAGTACCTTGTTAATGTCTTATTTCTTCTTAATCACTTCATATAATTCAGTCATTTTGCCTTTGATTTCCTCCTCATGGTCTCCTTTTTGATTTTTAGAAGTATTTTATTGCTTTATTTTCTCTTTTTTGTTTTATTTTGGTGAAGTGTGAGTATCAGAATAGAAAGTTTATTGTTAATATAGATATCCCTTTAGTTAGAGTCTGTTTCCAAGTGATGTGATTTGAAGGTATTTGCATTTTGATTTTAATCTGCACTTTTGCCTACTCAGATTAATAGTTTTGGATGCAGTTCCTGTGGTACAAAGAAAGACTGTCTACCAATTGTATTAGTGCCAACACATTCAACCATACATACATCATGTATATTACCATTTATTTTAAGAATTTCACCCATTATCATCTTCCCATATAAATTGTACCACTGTATACTGCTACTGATACTAACAGGTAGACTGGGATGTTGTCATGGTTTGTGTTTAGGGGTGCCCCTCAAAGCCCCATGCTTTTTCAGAGAGGCTGAATCTATAGTGTTTGATTGATTCATGGTGGGGCTAGGCCCAAGGGACTAATATTAAGGGCATGAGTGTTCCCACACTAAGTAGTCTGAATAAGATAAAAGGGATAAAAAGAAGTTGTTAAGGTCCATTGCTGCTTTTGCTGTCTTCCAGAGCCATGAATTGTTGCTCCTCTTCCATGAGCCACTCTACATTGGAGCCAGCTGATTATGGACTGAAACCTCTACAAACTGCAAGCTAAATAAATCTTTTCCCTTCTAACTTTGAGTATTGGGTATTTTGTCTCTGCAATGATAGAAAAATAACTAACACAGATGTAAAGGAAGAGAGCTTAGAAAAAGAGAATAGAAAAAGGAAGGAACTAAGTCAATAAAAGGAGAGAAGACAGATGTCAATAGATAAAGAAAGAGACAGGAATTTAGACTCTTGAAATTATTTTTATGGCTGGAGTAAAGGGTTAGTGTGGGATGGATAGAGAATATCTGTAGTAGCAGGAGGAGGAATACAGAGGCAGGAAGGTGTAATTGGATATGGGTGAAATCTGTGAGAATATTGGACCTCTAAATTGGTTCATAATGAGGTTATGTTTGTATCCTAAATGCAAAATTTGGTGAAGATTACTTGGACTTGTCCATGAAAGGTACTATTTAAATAAAACACTGTTACATTCTTATTCTCCTTTACATATGTAAAAATACCTCCTGTATGTATGCATGTGTGTGTTAGTATCGTGTGTGTTTGTATGTGTGCATGTGTTGTATTACATATGTATATTTGAAAAAGTTGTATTTTAATGGCAATAAATAAGAACAAAGTCACCATGACTTTGCTAGAATAAGTGAAAAAATTTTTGTTCTGAACAAGTTCCAGTGTTAAGTTTTTAGATATATTTTAAATAAAATGTGAATACCACACTACAAGGAAATCAAAACAGGAAATACAGGCTATGAAACAAAGTTCAGCCAAAAGGATAATGAGAGAACACAGGAGCATAGATTTTATTCAAAAGCTACACAATATGAAATTGTCAGAAAACTACCTAAAGTGCACATTCTTGTCTTTTTTTGGCTACTCAATATCATCCCTAATAAGTAAGATCAGCTGGCCAGTTTTCCTGAGTAAATTGTTGATACACAGCTTTAGTGAGTGCTCTGAATAAAATATTGAGCCAGATTTCAATAAAAACTTCCAACCTAAAACAAATCCTAGGTATCTGATCCTGAGGTTTCTTTCTCCAAAGTAAGTATAATATATACATATTCTATACAGGTAACATATATTCTAGAGTCTTATACAATTCATTCATATTTCTTCATGTATATATATATATATATGTGTATATATATATATATATATGTATATATATACACAGGGGTGAATAGAAATATGATGTGTTTAAATAAAAAAAATTAGTATAGTAAAAGAAATTAATTTATTTATTTAACTCAAAATCTTCACTTTTGCTTTGAATATACATATCCCATCTGTTTTAATACATTTGTTTCACTGACTCATAATACCTAACACTTGCAATTTAAAGAAGGAAATATTTATTTTGGCTCATAGTTCTAGTCCTGGTGTGATGCTGCATAGTGGAAGGTCTTGGAAGAAGAAAGCTACTCACCTTATAGTAGCCAGGAAACAGAGGCACAAAGGTGGGGCCAAGATGGAGATATACCCATTCAGGTCATATCCATACTGACCCCACTCTTCTGATCAGATCCTGCCTCCTAACTGTAATACTTCCTCCATAATTAAGTCATCTTCCAAAATTTCTATGAATCCACGAGGCACTTGGAGGGATATCTAGATATAAACCATACCACCATTACTTTTGCTACTTACTGAATCAGTTCTGAAAATCCTCTTTCATTAATGTCTTTATGAGGTATAATAAAAAGACTGTGCATACTACTTCTAAATGTCTTATAATACAAAAGGTCCTAAAAACATTAGGACTTTTCTAATCCACTATATCCACTGAATGTTGAAGTATACAATTTCTTCTGCTTTCCTAATCAAAATGACTGTGAAAGGTAAATGTTTTCAATTAAATCAGGACACCAAGGAAGCCAGTATAGTAGTTCTGTCTTAGTTACTTTTCTCATTCCTGAGACAAAATAACTGACACACAAAGATAAAGGAGAAAAGGCTTATTTGGCTCACAGTTTATAGAAGGCTTAGTACATAGTTGCTGGGCTCCAAGGAAGGATGGATGACAGAGGAGCATCACAGAGGAGAAACTGTTCATGGTGGGCAGAAGGCGGGAAGGCAGCAATCAGGAAACTAGTGAGGAAGGAAGCAGCAAGTTCTAAGCAATGATGCTCTTCCTGTCCCTTACATTTCATCCAGGCTACCTGCCCTTAGGGCATGTAGCACTCACACCCAGGGTGGGGCACCCTTACTACTACCCAGAACTATGCCAAACCAATCAATGAACTAATTTAATAATCACAGACCCTTGATCCTGTCATCAAATATTGTAGATCCAGCCACATCTTATCCATAACAAACACAATTAAAGATACTCAGAAAACAACTTCTAAAACTAGTTCAGAAAGCACCAAAATGCTCAGACCATTGTGTAAAAAGAAAGGGGAGTATTTTGAAGAGGAATAAAGACAATGTGTCTCTCATTAATTTTTAGATTTAAATTTCCACCATATTTTCATCGTATATCATTCTTCCTAAATGTTCAAGTAAATTGTTTCACTTACTTCATTAATGGGCTTTAAAAAATCTTGACATGATCTGACATGGCTGATTACAGGAGGTAGTGCTTTAGAGATAGTCAGAGGAGAGTAATGAAAATACAGGTATTCTGAAACAAGAGAGGTTCATACTCAGAAACAGAACATCAACATGAAAGACAACATACCTAGATTAAACCAATCATCTAGGCAAGGTGAAACAGTGGTGGTCTGCACGTAACCCCATACCCTCTGGTGAGCATATATTTTGGGAACAGCTCTTGAAGGAGCAAGAATTGAAGAGGGCAGACTCCTAGGATAGGAATCTGTGTGTACCCTTCCTTTCACCTGGAAAAGGAAATACAGTTGAGAAACAAACTACAGTTGATACCTACAGGAAGCCATGCATGACAATATATGAAAAAAGAAGGAAAAAGTGGTTTCTTCTCCCCTATCCTCCTCCCAAGAATTAGGCAAACACTGTGTCTTGGTGGCATCTTATCCATTGCTCACTGCCAGCAAGGGAAGCCCTCCCACCTTAAGCCCTTCAGTACACACCCACAGATCAAAGGGGAAGTTGACTGAATAGTCTCCCCAGAGGGAGCATCCTCTGTCTTTTCCAGAAATATAAGAATGACCATTTTAGTAGTAAATTCTAAACTGTGATTATTGTCATGTGCAGGAAAAGAGAACCTAAACCAAACCCAGGGAAAAAAAAAACTTTCTGTGGGCTAGAAAGGGAAGCTCTTGAAATAAGGAGAGTTCAGGATATGAGTGCAAAGTGAAATAGGCGATTGGCTGAAGCAGAGAACTTTTGGCAACATACTAGGCAAACTACCTCTGTAAGGAGAACCCAGAGATGACTGCATGATTTTCCCAGTAGCAAGGAAAGCAGGAGTGAGAGAACGTTGGCAGAAAGTGAAGGATTGTTTGTTGTCAAGAATTGTTTTCCTACATCTTTATCTTCCCAAATAATTTGAGGTGGTTGGATCTTAAGATAAACAAAAGACTGAGTTAACCATACCCAAAGCACACTTTGCAACAAGGAGATGGGCTCAGAGAAACAGGCAACCCTCACCACTTCAGGGCAGGTTGGTAAACAGCCTACAGGCAGGTGGGGAATTGAATAGCTGTCTGCAAGCAGAGTACAACTAAAACAAGAAGGGAATAATGTACACATGCTGGCTATGTCACATAGCAGCAATATGGGAATTATTTGTATATTTTCTTGCCGGAGTGCCTATTTTGGAATCTTGCCATTTTTAATTTTTCTTTTTCCTCTTTATCTTTTTTCTTTTTCTCATTTCTGTTCTTCTGTTCTGTATAAATACCATTTTACTTGCATTTTCTAGTTTTTGAATATTTCTTTTCAAGCTTTTCCCTTACATTATGTTCTCGATCTTGTATTTTTTCTTTTTAACATTTTGATCTCCTATTCAAGTCATTTCACTCTTTCTTTATATTACCTATCCTCCTGTCTTTCCTAGCCACTACTCCAATTTTCATGTAACGTATTTAGCAGTTGGCTATATTTTAAAAGGAGAATAAGAGTAGACAAGCACTTTAACATGAATAGTACTATTGAAGATCATGTGGGAATAACCTCTAACAGAACTGTGCTTCTAGGATCCAAACAACTTAATTACAAAAATATCAATAGTTTCTGACAACCTCACAGCTTTCCATAGTCTCTAATTACACCTTCCTTTTCCTACATTCCACCCCCACCTTCACCAATATACTCTTAACACTCCTCAACACTAACATTTTATGCCAAATATAAAAGACATCCAACAGTGTCTAACCCACTATCTACTTTTTTATCTATTACTATTTCTCCAATCTACCACTTCAACAGATTTATTCTTTTTCTCTACCTTTCCTCCTCCTCTTTTCATTTCTACTTCTACATCACAGACTGACAATAACAATAGATTACACACTGTAAAGGTCATTGTTAAAAGGTGAAAATATAAAAAAGGTTTCATATATATAATTGATATATGGTTGAATTTTTTAGTACTGTTAGATGCAGTAGAAATTCTTTCCTTACTGAACAGTGACAAGGTACAACTCAATTAAATTGAATAGCTTGAAGGGGTGAATGATATATCTGGAAGAAATACATCACCTAATGCAGAGTTCACAAATAAAAACAAAATTTTCTGAACACTTTTGTTTGTGAACCAAATCGTTCACAAACAAAAGTGTTCATGAACCAAGATAATGCAGTATATTAAAAACAGGGCAACAAAATGCCCCCAAAGACTCCCAACTCTCCCAAAGGAGATACAAAGGTGCAAAGGGCACCATTGGAGATAAAAACAAGCACCCATTAACTATTCAGTACAAAATAACTAAAGGAAATCTTTAAAAAACTTAGAAAGTTTAAAGAAGATATTACAAAAAAGATGATGGAACTAACATACAAACTGTCTACTATGTTTATAGGAGTAATAAAAAATTATAATAATTGACCAAAATGATGCAAAACCTGAACAAATTATTTATCAAAAATATGGACTCCATAAAGATGCCTAACAGAAATTATGAAGATTAAAAAAATTATAAACAGTGGAAATGACCAATGTGAAGACAAGGTTTTAGAAATTGAGGACAAAATGAAATTCATGATGAATTACTCTTTTTTACAGAATTTATTTTTTATTTATTTTTTTTTCCATGTTTGTCATTTAATATTTATTTTATTGAGTCATGGTGCACTCTTTCAGATTGCAGACTCATTTCTTCATTTGTCACGGTAACTTTCTCCTTTTTTTTAGTTTTTTTGTTTGTTTTTGGTTTGGGTTTTTTTTTGTGTGTGTATTAAATTCTTTTATTGGTACATTGTAGGTATACAACACAATTACATTTCTCATTGGGAATTGTACCTTTACATAATGCATCTTGGCTCTTATTTTTTCCCCATTCCTAGCCCTCCCTTCACGCCCTCCACCCTTTCCTATTTACAAAGACTTATGAATGTCATTGTATTGTATACCTAAAATGTACCAATGATTAGAATGAATAATCGATAATGTAAAAAAGGAGAAAAGGTCCAAAGGGGTAGGAGTAGTGGGAGGGGCAGGGGAAAGGAAAGAAGGGAAAGGAAAAATGATGAGAAATGGAAAAAATGGAAATAAAGTCCATGATGAATTACTCTTAAAAGCAATAAGCAATTAAGAAAAATACATCATGTTCTTTATATATTCTGGTCATAGGTTATATGCATTGTAAATATGGTCTGTTTAAGGTCTACTTTTCATTTTAATAATGTCATTTAAAGTTCTAAATTTTGATGGAATCTCATTTATCAATTTTTTTCTTTTATACATCATGTCTTTTGTATCCTAGGTAGTTCTTGCCTACCCTGAATTCATAAATATTTTCCCTTATAATTTCTTCTTGAAGTTTTATTCTTTCTGGCTTTCATATTTAGGTTCATAGATCCCTTCAAGTTATTTTCATATATGGAAATAAAAGGTTGAGGTTATTTTTTTATATACAGATAGCCGGTATTCTAGTGCCGTTTGCTGAAAACACTATCTCTTCCTCGGCTCTTGAATTGAGTTTATATTCTATAAAATGATAATGTTTAATAATCTTTCAAAACTCAGTGGACCATATATGTGTGGTTCTATTTCTAGATTCTTTGTTTTATTCAAATGATCTATTATATCTTTGCTTACACCAACACTGCCTTGATTACTGTAGTTTTAGAGGAAGTCTTAAAATTAGGTACTAAATGGTTTCCAACACTATTATTTTTTTCTTTTTACTTTTTTCAGTCCTTTGTACTCCTACATAACTTTTAAATTTCAATATCCAGTTATTCATTTATAGCAAGTATACATAGACCTGAATTTTTATATATACCTTGTGTTTTCTAATCCTGCTAAATTCAAATACAAGTTCTAGGGGCTCCTAGAGAATTCTTAATATTTTCTCTGTAGATGATCATTTCATCTACATATAAAGATTTTATTTCTACTTTGCCAATCCTATCCTAATTGTGTCTTTTTATTGCCAGACTATTTTGGTTTAGGCCTATGTTTCAAAGTTGAAGAGTAGGCATATCTGCCCCTGTTCCCCATCTTAGGGAGAAAGCATTGTATCTTCCCCATTCATATAAGGTGTTTTTGCTGGAAGTATGGAGTACATGCCTTTAATCTGTTGAGAAGGTTCTGTTCTACTTCTAATCTCCCGATAGCTTTTACCATGAACAGGTGCAGAATTTAGTCCAATACTTTTTCTCCAACTAGTGACAGGATCATATGGATTTTTCATTTCCTTTCTTAAAATGATGGCTTTGGGGGTGGGTTTTCCAGTGCTGAACCAACACTGCCATCCCTATAATAAAACCATTTTCTACATACTTCCAGATCTGACTTCTTATAGTTTGTGTCATTAAACAAATTTCTATCTATGTTCATACTATATTCTTCTATTATCTTTATCCATTTTAGGATTAGCACAAAGTTGATTTCATAAAATGAGGGGAGAAGTGTTCCTTTTTTTTCTGCTTTAATTGTTTGATATAATTTATCAGTTAAAATGTATAGGAGCCTGTTGTTTTCATATAGGTGGGTTTTCAAGCTAGGAATATACTTTCTTTAATAGGTAGTATGCAAATTTTATATTTCCTCCAGAGTTAGTTTCATTAATTTATCTTCCAAGGTCCATCTTAGAAGTTGTCAAATTCATTTCAAAGAAGATTTTTGTAATATGCTTTCTATATCCTTTTATATTCTGTAAAATCTGTGGTAATTTCTCTTAGATCTTGATACTGTAATTCTAAAAATGTATAATTGATATTGTGTAATAGGCAGTAAAGGTCTAAAGGAGCAGGAGAAGTGGGAGAGGTAGGGGAAAGGAAAGAAAGGAAAAGAAAAAAATATGAGAAAAGGAAAAAAATGGAAACAAAGTCTTTGCAAATAGGGAAGGGTGGAGTGGGTGAAGGGAGGGCATGGGAAGGGGAAAAAAATAAGAACCAAGATACTCATGAAATGGTACAAGATCCCAATAATGAATGTAACTGCATTTTATACCTAAAATGTACCATTAAACTTAATGGGGAGAAATTTTAAAAATAATAATAATAAAGAAAAATGCATCCAACAGCTAATAGATGATAGTAATAAGGCTAAAGTAAGGGTAGGTGGAGTTAGAGAAAAATTAGAAGACAGCACATCAGGAATAAATAAAATATCTATTTACAGAAATCATAATAGAAAATTTTCTAAGTAAAGGAAAGATCTCAACTTACAGGTAAGCAAGGCTTACAGTACACCAATTAGTTATGATGAAAAAAGGAGCTGCTCATAACACAAAGAAATAAAAAACCCCAGATGTCCAGCAAAAACATAGAATCTTAAAAGCAAAATTATAAACCCAGGTATAAAGTATAATGCATCAGGATCACACCAGACTTCTCAGCACAAACTTTAAAGGCCAAGAGAGCTTGAAGTAAAGTAAACAACTTCCAATCCAGACTGATATATCCTGCAAAACAATCTTTGAAAATTGATATAGAAATAAAGTCATTTCACAAAAAGGATAATTTAAGAGCTATATGAATACCAAAGTAGTACTCTAAATAATAATAAAAATAATGCTAAACAGAGACAATGAAGCCAACAAAGCCAAAAATCAGAGAAAATGAATACATCAACCAAGACAAGTAGCTAAACAAAAAAGAAAAAATAAAGGAATAAACAGAAAAAAGACACAATGTCAAGAATAAGCAAATAACCTTCAGTAATAAAACTCAATGTAAATGTTCTCAACTTTGCAATTAAATTACATAGTTTGGAAAATTGAGTCAGAAAACCAGAATCCAACCATCTGTTGGACTGAAGAAACTCATCTAAGTCTCAAAGAAATTAAAGACTGAAATAAAAGAATGGAAACCAATATTCCATGCATCAGTATGCAAGAAAAGAGCAAGGATGGCAATTTATTCTCAAAGGAAAATATGCTTCGAGCTAAATTTGATCAGAAGAGTCAAAAAGGCAGCCCAATTTCCATTCCCCCTTCTGTCTTTCTTAGACAGAAGTTTTCTTTCTCTCCATGAATTTTCATACTCTTAAATTTCATTGTTCCTATAATTCATTCTTCAATTTCAGAGAACATAAATTTGAGTTTTGGATACCTAGGAAGTTCGAGATTACATCTCCTTGTCATATATCATTTTGGAGGTCTTCCACCAAGATGATTGGACAGAGAAATCAATGGAAGTGGATGATATAAAGTGCAGTTATTTCTAAAAGAAAGCACTGAGAATTCCCATTGTGTAGAATACAACTCCATTGCAAGAATGAAGTGAAACAGCTCTCCCAGACACCAGCAGCTTGGGTGCTCAAGCCCCACCCAAAGGCCTGCCTGGACAACAGTGGCAAAGGCATGCAGGCTCCATCAAGAGGCCCAACAAGATACCACTGATAAGTGTACCCAAACCCCAGCCAGAAGCCTGCCTAACAACAGAGGCACAGGTGGGCAGGACCAAGCCAGGGCATTGCCCAGACACCAGTGGCTTGGGTACACAGGCATCACTCAAAGGCCCACCTGGAAAAAAGCTCTGCACACGAACAAGCACCAGGTAGAGGCTTGTCCCGATACCATCACTAATTGTGCACAGGCCCCAGTCAGAACCCTATCTGGAAAACAGTGTAGCACAGGGATCCAGAAGATGACCATTCTAAACCTAAGAATTGGCCCAGTGGTGAGCAGCTGAGAAAAGGTCACTTTGAGGCTTGCTGACCATTGAATCCCACTTGGCGAGCAGTCACCTCAAAACAGGCATGGGAGACTGCACTGGTTGAAATGAGAAGACATGTAAATAAGTCTCAAAACCAGACTTCCAGATCATCAAAGGCAACCCCAAGGGGCAACGAGATGGAATAATCTAATACTCAAACATCTTGAGTCTCTGAACTGGTAAAAACAGAGGATCTAAAAAAAATGAAGTCAGAAATAATTTCTCAGATAACAACAGAGATTGTGTCCACAGTGAAATACATTATTAATAACTAGCACAGACACAGGTAAAAAAAACTAGAGGAGCTGAGGAATATGATAGAATACCAACACAGGAAACAAAATGAATCCATAAAGCAGATATAAACAGATATCTCAGAGATTAAAAACTCCATTGGAATCTTAAACAGCAGAATAAGCAAATGTGAGGATGGAATTTCAGATATAACAGACAAGATTGTAATTAGTGATCAGAAAAAGAAAGATTTCTTAAAAATAGTAAGGGACCATGAGAAATCAATCCAGCAGCTGGTAGATGATGCAAAGAAGAATAACATAAGATTGATCAGAGTCAATGAAGAAACAGGAGAGAGTGCAAATGATATTAAAAAAGTTTTCACAGAAGTAATGTGTCCCAGCCCGCGGGTAAGTCAACAGAGACCCTAGAGGGGGAGTGAGAATGACAAGGGACAAGAGACACGAGAGATGGAGACAAGTCAGGTTTCTGATCAAGTCTCGTTTATTGCGGAAGCTGCTACAGCATACATACCGTAAGGCTAGAGGGGAGGAGCAAGGGGAGGGTACTGGTGTTACTTCCTTGTTGCCGGGTAGACTTGCTGCAGGCCCAGACATGCCCGTAAAAGGCACTCAAGAGTTCTGGCGGGGGGGGGGGCAAGGCCCCCCACAGGAATGGAAGAAAACTTCCCAAGTAGAGTAAAAGAATTAGACATACAGATAAGTGAGGCATATCGGACTCCAACTAGCCATGATCCAAAAAAATCTACACTTAGGCATATAATAGTCAAGATTCCAGAAATCAACAGAAGAACGAAATTCTAGAAGCAGTTAGAGAAAAGAAACAAATCACATACAAAGAAAAGCCCATCAGAATCACAGCAGACTTCTCAACACAAACTCTTAAGTAAAGAAGACCCTGGAGCGAAGTATTTAAAACCTCTAAAAGAAAATATCCTCTAATCCAGATTCATATACCCTGCAAAACTAACTTTCAAAATTGATGGAGAAATAAGATACTTTCATGACAAAGAATAACTGAGGAACTTCATGCAGACCAAACCAGCACTCCAAAATTTTAAGCAACTTTCTGGGAAAAGCCAATAAGGGTCACAACTCCATGAAGCCCAGAAGAATGAATCCATTAGGCTAGACAAGAAAGTAAATGCAAAGAGGGAGGATCCAACAACAGGGAAATGTCATGACCAAGTTAAGGCAATATATTATCAATTATAATGATCAATGTGAATAGTTGCAATTCACCAATTAAAAGAAATAGACTGACAGAATGGGTCAAGAAGCAAGGTCCAACAATATCCTGCCTAAAAGAAACACACTTAATTCAAAATGAAGCTCACAGACTGAAAGTTGAAGGGTGGAAAACAATACTGCACATGATATGAACCTGAAAAAAAGCAGGAGTAGCTATCCTAGTTGCAGATAAAATGGATTTCAAACCAACACTAATTAAGAGAGACAAAGAAGGACACTACATCTTTGCAAAGGGAACAATCCAAGAGGAAGAGATGACAATCATAAATATATATGGATGAAATACTAGTGCACCCAACTACATAAAACTAATACTAACGGACATGAAAAGTCATATATGCACTAATAAAATAGTATCAGGGGACCTCAATACCCCATTGTCACAAATAGATAGATCAACTAGATGAAAAATTAACAACGAAATACTAGAACTCAATCAAATTCTTGTACAAATGGACCTAACAGTGGTTTACAGAGTGTTCCACCCCCAATAAAACATAATACACATTTTTTTAACTGAACACAAGTTGTTCTCCAAAATAGACAATATACTTGTTCATAGAACATATTTAAGAAAATGCAAAGGAATTCAAGTTATCCCGTGTATAGTATCAGATCATAGTGCCATGAAATTGGAGTTCCATAGCAAAGAAATCACAAGAATTTCATAAACACATGTAAATTGATGACACAATTCTAAACAATCAATGGATCATAAAGGAAATTAAAGAAGAAATTAGACATTTTCTACAATTAAATGACGATGTCAGTACAACATTTTGAATTGATGGGACACAATGGAAGTCTTACCAGGCAAATTCATAGCAGTGAATACTCAGGAAAAAAATAGCAAGCTCAAATAACCTAATGTTGAACCTCAAGCTTCTAGAAAAAGAAGAGGAAGACAAACTCAAAGCTCATACAAAGGTGGAAATCATAAAAATCAGGGCAGAAATCAATGCAATGGAGACTAAGAGAATGGTAGCAAAAATCAATGAAGCAAAGAGTAGGTTCTTCGAAAGAATAATCAAAAATAACAAACCCTCACCCAAAATTATAAATAAAGGAAAGAAAAAAACAAATCCATGCAATTGAGAATGAAAAGGGAGAAAATAAAAGGGACACAGCAAAAATCCAGAGGATCATCAGTGCCTACTTTGAGAAACTATATGCCAATAAGATGGAAAACACAGAAGAAATGGACAGAATCCTAGATACCTGTGAATTACCGAAGTTGAACAAAGATGACCTAAAAATCTAAATAACCCAATATCAATCAATGAAATTAAAAATGTAATTAAAAATTTATCAACAAATAAAAGCCCAGGTCCTGATGATTTCACTACTGAATTCTATAAGACACTTAGAGAGGAACTATTGCCACTACTGTTTACACTGTTCAATGAAATTGAAAGGGAAGCAATACTCCTAAATTCATTCCAGGAAGCAAGTATCACCTTAATCTCAAAAGCAGAGACAGACCCAACTGAAAAAGAGAACTATAGGTCAATCTCACTAATGAACATAAATACAAAAATCCTCAATAGGATACTGGCAAACAGAATGCAGAAGATCATCAAGAAGATCATACACCCTGACCAAGTGGGATTCATCCCAGAGATGCAGAGAAGGTTCAACATATGCAAATCAATCAATGTAATACACTATATCAGTAGAGCCAAGGACAAAAACCATATGATCATCTCAATAGATACAGAAAAAGCATTTGACAAAACACAAAACCCATTCATGATTTAAAAAAAAAAACCCTACAGAAATTTGGAATAGACTGTCTATCTCAACCTGATAAAAGCTATTTACGAAGCACCAACAGCCAATGTCATACTAAATTGTCAATCCTTCACACTAAATTCAGGAACAAGACAAGGATATTCACTATCACCACTCCTGTTCAATACAGCTTGGGAAACATTAGCCACAGAAATTAGACAAGAGAAAGAAATAAAGGAATAAAGATAGGAAATGAAGAAGATAAATTGTCATTGTTTGCAGATGACATGATACTCTTTATAGAACACCCCAAGAACTCTAATAAATGTCTTCTAGGCTTAAGAACCAAATTCAATAGAGTAGCTGGATACAAGGTCAACACATAAAAATCAATAGCCTTTCTGTATAGGAACAACAGACTCACTGAAAGAGGACCTGGAGAAACAACTGCCTTCACAATAGCATCCTCTCCACCAAAAACAAAGGGAAATACAAGAGAATCAGCCTAAGGGAAGAAATTAAAGACCTATATTCTGAAAACTATTGCACTTTTAAAAAGATCCAAGTGGATATTACAAAATTAAAAGACATCCCTTGCTCCTTGTTAGGAAGAACCAATATAGTGAAAATGGCTATACTTTCAAAATTGCTATATAGATTTAATGCAATCCGAATTGAAATTCCAACAATATGCTTCACAGAAATTGAGAACACAATCCAAAAAATCATTTGGAACAAGAAGAGACCTAAAACAACAAAAGCAATTCTAGGCAACAAAGAGAAAGTAGGGAAATCACAATCCCCAACCTGAAACTACACTGGAAAGCTACTGTGATTAAAAACAACATGGTACTGGCAAAGAAACAGACCTGAGGACCAGTAGAACAGATTAGAAGATGCAGAAACAATGCCAGACACACTCAGCTACCTCATCTTCAACAAAGGAGCCAAACACCCTCACTGCAGGAAAAATAGCCTCTTTAATAAATGGTGCTGGAAAAATTGGGTTTCAACTTGCCAAAGATTAAAACTAGACCTATATCTCTCACCATACACTAAACTAAAATCAAAATGGATTAAAGATCTAAATATTAAAACAGAAACACTGAACTGGCTGGAAGAGAGGTTAGGAAGGACTCTTGAAGATACTGGTGTAGGAAAAGATTTTATGAACAAAACCTCAGTTTACCATGAACTAGCAAAAACAAACAAGTGGGATCTCCTCTTACTAAAAAGCTTCTGCACAGCAAGAGAAACTAACTGTGTTGAAGAGACAACCCATAATGTTGGAAAACATTTTTACCAGATGATCCTCAGACAAAGGTCTATTATCTAGAATATATAAAGAACTTTAAAAAAAAAAAAAACCTCCCAAATTTAAAGACCCAATCCAAAAATCAGCACCTGAAACGAACAGACATTTCTCAGTGAAAGAAGTAGAATCAGTGAATAAACATATAAAAAATAGTTTAACATCACTGGTCATTTGAGATGCAAATGAAAACAATGCCGATATTCCATCTCGCTCTAGAAAAAAATGGCTGCTATCATAAAATCAACCAATAACAAATGCCGTGGGAAAAAGGAACCCTTCTCCACTGTGGGTGGGAGTGTGGACTGGTGTAACCACAGTTGAAATCAGTTTGGAGGTACTTCAAAATTAGGATTATTGGCTCCATTTGACCCAGCTATTGCCCTATTGGTTATCTTCCCAAGAGGATTAAAAGAATCATAGCAGAGCAATATATGTGCATTCATGTTCATAGTGGCACAGTTTGCAATAGCTATAACTTGAAAACAGCCCAATTGCTTATCAGCTGAAATCTGGATAAAGCAAATGTGGTTTTTAAAATATAAAATGCACTACTATTCAGCCATAGGGAATGAGAAACTGGAGACATTTATAGCTAAATGGATGTACATTGAAGCCATAATCTTAAGTTAAATAAATAGGACACATGTGTAAATAACAACTAGTTTCTCTGGTGTGAAAAACTAAAAGTGTAAATTAGGATCAAAATGTATGATAGATAATGTGAAATAGGAAGAAAAGATCAAAATGGGAAAGGGAAGTGGGAGTGGTAGGGGAAAGGAATAAAGGGAAGGAACAAATATGAGAAAAGGAAAAAATGGAAATAAAGTCTTTGTAAATAGTGAGGGGTGGTGAGGTTGAAGGGAGGGCAGTGGAATGGGGAAAAAATAAGAACCAAGTTGTATCATTTAAAAGTACAAATTTCCAATGATGAATGTCATCATATTGTACACCAAAAATGTAGCAATATAATTAATGATTTGAAAAAAAGAAGCAAAAAAGGTCACATATTTGTTAAGAGAAAAATCCAAGAAGAAATAGCAATTATAAGTACGTATGCACTATATATGTATATATGCACAATATATGAATATTGAGGCTCCTAACTTTATAAAACAAAAATTGCTGAGAACAAAATCTCAGAAAAACACCATCACTGTCATAGTGGGTGACCTCAATATGCTACTTTTACAAAGAGACAGGTCAACTAACAAAAAGTCAACAAACAAATATCAGAGTTCAATCACACTGTTGAACAAATGAATTTAATAGATATTTTAAGTATTCTACCCTTCTACAACTGCTTATACTTTCTTCTTAGCAGAACCCAGAATGTTCTTTCTAATAGACCACATGCTGGTCTAAATATCATGCCTGAATAAATACAAAACAATGAAAATCTTCCAATGTATCCTGTCAGATCAGAGCACACTGAATCTAGAAATATATTAACAAAAAACTCATAAAGTTTCATTAATAATTGTACATTAAATAAAATCCTACACACTCAATGAGTCATAGAGAAATCAATGAAGGAATTAATTCCAAAATTCAACCAATAATACCAATAATATAGTGAAACACACTGAAAATAGTTCTAAGTGTAAATTTATTCCTGTTAATGTTCACATTAGAAAAATGACTGAGCTCAAATATGTAACCTAAGCATCCAAGTCATGGTACTCACAAAACAAGAACAGCCCAAACTGAAGAAATAGAGGCTACAAAAACAATACAAAGAATCAACTAATCAAAAACCTGGCTTGTTGTAAGAATATACAAATAGAAAAATCCATAATAAAACATGCCAAAAGAGGAAGAGAAATGATGCACATCAATACAATTTAAAATAAAAATGTGAAATCATAATAGTCATTGCCTAAATACAGAAGATCATGATTAAATACTATGAAAAATTGTACTCCAACAAATTGGTGAATCTTGAAGTAATAGACAAACTCCAAGACATATGTGGACTAACAAAAACAAATTAAGTACGCATAAAACTTTGAATAATCCAGTAAACCAGCAATGAAATACAGTCATTAATAAGAAACCAATCATCAAAGAAAAGCATAGGATCTGATAGATTTACCACTGAATTCTACAAGACCTTCAGAATGTTTATGACACCAATATTCGTCAAACTATTTTATGAAATTAAAAGCGAAAGTTATTTCCAAACTCATTACTGGAAGCCAGCATCACTCTGGTTCCAAAACAACACAAGGATCCAAGTAAAAACAAAACAAACCAAATAATAAAGGCCAATCTCTAATACTATCAACACAAAAATTCAAAACAAGATAGTAGCAAACAAATTTCAACAAATCATCAAAAAATGAATACATTGTGACCAAATAGGCCTCCTCCCAAGGATACAAGGATTATTGAACATATGCAAAAACATAAATATAATGCACCACATAAAATCAAGGACAAAAATCACATGATCTTATCAATAGATGCAGAAAAAACTTTTGACTAAATCCAACACATATTCATGGTAAAATCCTGAAGACAATAGATATATAAGGACCTTAATTCGGTATGTTAAATCTATGTATGCTAAACCAATGGTAAACATCATATTAAATAAGGAGAAACTGAAAGGTTTCACTCTACAATCAAGAACAAGGAAATGATACCCCCCATCACCATTATGGTTCAATATAGTATTCAAAATTTATCCAGAGCAATGAGGAAAGAGAATGTAATAAAAGGGATACATATAGGAAAGGGAGAATTCAAACTATCCTTATTCACAAACAATATAATATATTACATAAAAGACCAAAAAAAATTCCATGGTAAGATTTGTGGAATTAATAATGAAATTTTGTAATACACAGTCAACATTTAAAAATCAATAGAGGTCTGTAAAAGGAGATTGAAGACTGCAAAATTGAACAGATATTCTCTATTTTTGGATAGCCAGAGCCAATATTGTCAAAATAGCCACACTGTCAAAACAAATATACAATTTTAATACAATCTCAATCAAAACGCTGCTCTCCGCGGGTTGGCCAAGCAGCCAGAGTCTCCTTGGCTGTGTTCCGGTTCCTGCCCATGGCACCATGAGGTCCCGGGAGTGGCTTGGAGCCCCGCCTTCATCCGGAGCTTCTCTCTGTGGGTGGGCCAAGCATCCTGAGGCTCCTCTGCTGTGTTCCAGTTCCTGCCCACGGCACGGTGAGGTACCAGGAGTGGCTAGGAGCCCTGCCTTCATCCTGTGCTCTGCTTAGCCATGTGGGTGCCTGCAAGGCCCAATTCCATCCACCACCACCCCCACACAGCCCTGTCACCGTCCAGGTCTTCTACTACCTGGTCTGTCACTACAGAGGCACAGGGGATTATACTTCACATAGTTAAATGTGATAGATTAATAACTACCACAAATTGTCATTTTCTAAGCTGTGCTTGATGCTATGGTATTGCTGATTGTAACATTTGACCTAACATGTTGTGATTGATCGAATCAGTTTTTCTTCCTGGTATAAGGAAAATAAAATAGCCTCCGAGTCATTAGAGCCTCAAAACCTAAACACAAGCCATGTCTGGAAGACACCTCTGAAAAGCAATCATTCCATAAGGGTTTTAAACACAAGCAACAAAGATACCTGCATTAAGCAATTTTGAAATATCAACCCAGGAATTAAACCAAGGTAGTACCAAAAACAAAAATGAAAAGACATTTAAGGAGGGCACAAACACAGTCTTTCATGCCACAAAAAGGAAATTCTGGGGGGAAACGAGGTAGAAAATTCGGATAATAAACCACCTGGACACCCTGAACTGATAGCACAGGAAGGAACAAAGCAGATGCATGAGGCTCTAGAAATATTCAAAGCAGAAATAATCTCCCAGATAAATACAGAGATGGTGAGTAGAGTGAAAGACATTATTAGAGGCTCTAGAACAGAAACATACAAGAAAATAGATGAGATCAGAAACATGCTGGAAACCATAAATGCCCAGCATAAGAAATAAATGGAAACCATGATCACCCAACATAAGAAAGAAATAGAATCCATGAAACAGATTCAACCAGATATTCAGGAGATTAAAAACTCCATTGAAAGCATGCAGAGCAGATTAAGAGAATCTGAAGACAATATCAGATATAGAAGACAGGATCACAGTTAAGGACCATGAAAACAGAGATTTCTTATAGATAGTAAGGGACCATGAGAAATCAATCCAACAGCTGCTAGATGATGCAAAGAAGAATAACATAAGACTCATAGAAGTCCACGAAAAAACAGGAGAAACTACAATTGACATAAAAAAAAACTGTTCACAGAAGTAATAGTAGAAAACTTCCCAGACAGAGGTGGAGAATTGGACACACAGATAAGTGAGGCATATAGAACTCCACCCAGCCACAATCAAAAAACTTCTACACCTAGGCATATAATAGTCAAGATCCCAGAAACCCAACAGAAGAACAAAATTCTACAGGCAGTTAGAGAAAAGAAACAAATCACCTACAAAGGAAAGCCCATCAGAATCATGGCAGATTTCTCAACACAAACCCTCAAATCAAGGAAATCCTGGAGTGAAGTATTTCAAGCCCTAAAAGAAAATAACTTCCAACCTAGACTGTTGTATCCTGCAAAATTATCTTTCAAAATTGATGGGGAAATTAGGTACTTCCATGACAAAGAACAACTGAGAAATTTCATGAACACCAAACCAGCACTCCAAAGAATTTTATGCAATATCCTAGAAAAAGACAATGAAGGTCACTACTCCATGAGGACTAACAGAGAGAAGACACCACGCAAAGTAAGGCATTAAAGGGAAAGGGGGAAAAATAAGAAAAGAGCCAACAACAATAAAACATCATGGCAAGAATGAGTCAATATCTCTCAATTATAACTATCAATGTTAATGGCCTCAATTCACCAATCAAAAGAAACAGACTGACAGAATGGATTATGAAGCAAAACCCAGCAATATTCTGTATACAAGAAACACACCTAACTCAAAAGGACATTCATAGACTGAAAGTAAAAGAATGGAAAACAGTTCTCCATGTGACAGGATGCCAGAAAAAAGTAGGGGCAGCAATCTTATTTCCAGACAAAGTAGATTTCAAACCAAAACTAATTAAGAGAGTCAATCAAAATGCCTACAGTGTTCCTCACAAAACTAGAAAAAAGTAGTCCTACAATTGACATGGAACCAGAAGAGCCCTTCAATAGCAAATCCAATCCTAGGTAACAAAAGTAAAGCAGAAAGCATCACAATCTTGTACTTCAAGTTATATTGCAAAATTGCAGTAATAAAAACAGCATGGTACTGGTACAAAAATAGACATTTGGATCAATGGAACAGAATAGAGGACACAGAAACAGGCCTAGATATATGTAGCCTTCTTATTTTTGACAAAGGTCCAAAAACATTTGCTGGAGGAAAAATAGCCTTTATGGCCAATAGTGCTGGTACAGTTGGTTATACACATGCAGAAAGTTAGATCCATATCTTTTATCATTTAATAAATTGAATTCAAAATGGTTCAAAGATCTAAATATTAAAACAGAAGCACATAACCTGCTGGAAGATAAAATAGATAAAAGTCTTGAAGTCATAGGCATAGGCGAGGATTTTCTAAAAAGAACCTCAATTGCACAAGAAATAATATCAAGAATCAAATTGGACTGTATTAAGAGTAAAATCCTTAGCCTAAAGGAAACAACCAAAAAAATGTACAAACAACCTATAGAATGTGAAAAATGTTGCTGGCTACATCTTGGACAAAGGGCTAATATCTAGAATATATAAAGAAATCAAAAAATTAGATGTCCCAAAATGTAAGACCCCATCATATAATGGGTACTTAGCATGAATAGACACTTCTGAGAAGAAATACAAATGGCTCATAACACATGACAAAATGTTAAATATTCCTGGCCATTAGAGAAATACAAATGGAAACAACACTGAGATTTCATCTTAATCCAGAGAGAATGCCAATCATAAAGAAATCAAATAATAACAAATGTAGTGAAAGCTATGGTGTAAAAGGAACTCTCCTACATTATTGATGGAAATGTAAACTAGTACAACCACTATGAAAATCAACATGGAGATTCCTCAAAAATATCAAAAATATAAATTCAATTTACCCAAGGTATTCCCCTATTAGACATCTTCCTGAAAGAGTTAAAAACATTATATTACAGTAATATATATAACAATGTTTATAGCAGAACAATTCATAATAAATAATTATTGAAAGCAACCTATATGTCCATCAACAGATGAATGGATAAAGAAAATGTGGTATTTATATTCAATGGACTACTACTTTACTATAAAGAAGGAAACCTGAGTCATTTGTAGGAAAATGAAGGTACCTTGAAAACATCATGTTATGTAAAATAAATCAGACATACAAGCTTAAATATTACATGGCTTCTGTGGTGGTTAATTGAATAATTGTCATCTTGAGTGGGAAACACCCAGCTGAATTGAATCAGCATTTTTCTGGGCATGGAAGACCCACTTTAATGAGAATTGTTGTCAGAAAGGTATAGAAAGAAAACAGGAGAGAAGGATTTCAGTTGATTTTCTTTGGAAGAGCCTCACTGGGGCTGATTTTTCTTGGAGGAGCTTCCGCTCTTCTTTTCAGAGGAGTTCTGCTCTTTGCCTTCACCTTGGACATCATCTCCAGGCTTCCAGAACAGATTATTCAGCTTCCAGAACAGATTATTCAGCTTCCAGCACTGGCTTTTTGGTCTCCTGGCACAGACTCTAGCTTCTAGCATTGACCCTTTGACTTCCCAGTTCAGACCCCTTATTCTTCTGTCATGGATCCCTCAGCCTCCTAATGCAGACTTGTACAAGACATTGTTGTGTGCTCCAGGCCTTTGGCTGAATACTTTGTATCTCCAGCACATGGAAAGATCCTTTGCACTCTTCTACTTTTGACTCTGTGGGCAGCCATTGTAGGCCAATCTTGTAAATGTCTGTGTCCTGCATTAAATCCAATTCAGAGCATATGTACTACTTTGAGGAGCCTTTCCCCAGCCCTGCAAGCTTTTATAAGCATTGACTAATACAGTTTCTCTCATATGAGAAATTCAAAATTTAAATAAAGGAAAAAATACAGATAGAAGGAAGTAGACAGATCTACTGCAAATGGGAAGGGGACCAAGAGAAGGATGGAGGGGAGAAGTATAGCAGGGTAAGTAGATGTAAAGAACTGTTAAGATATGTCGTGTGTGTGTGCCAAATACCCACAATGAAAGTATTCATTGTGTATTGAAAACATGTATTAATAAACTTTAAAAAGAATTATTCCCCCCAAATATGCAACTTTGAAACAGATTGTTTATCTTAGGCAAAAAATTTTATCTTTGATTTTCATTAATTAAGCTCTGAAAATTATGTGAAAATATAGAAGAAATTAGAAATGCATGATAAAAAATACTGATGATTTTGTTTTATGAATTACAAATGGTGGGCTGAGGATTTAGCTCAGTGGTTCCGGTGCCTGCCTCACAAGTACAAGGTCCCAAGTTTGATCCCTGATACCAAAAAAAAAAAAAAAGAGAGAGCGAGAGAGAGAATTACATATGATGTAGGACAGAAAAATTAATAGAAATAATATTTATTAAAAAGTACTACTCTCTCAGGTGGAAGGACTTGAGTTTGATCCCCGGTACCAAAAAAAAAAAAAAAAGTACTACTCTCTAAGCAACAAAATAAATGAAAATAATTTGGAAAATGGACTAATGGTGTTAACTTCACGTCATCTGATAATTTTCCACATATAATTTTAGTTTTTGAAACATGACCTAAAAAGTACTTAATCTGCCATCAGCAGGCAAGAATTGTTCTTTCAGAATAAAATTTTCCTTTCCTTCCAGCTTCATAATTCTTCCTTCCCATAATGCAAAGTGATTAATATTGTGGATCCAAATGATTACCTAAAAATATGACTATCATTGCTTTTTTTCAGATAATGGAGATGTAAATACTTTCAAGTAAATAACATTGTAATTTAGTATTAGTGCTTGTGAGGTATTGTTAGAAATACACAAGTATTCTTTATGATCTTTCAATATACAAGTATTCTTTATGATATGTAATTGACTCAGAAATCTAGTTAAAGGTAATACACAAATAATTTAGAAAGTGACTTAAGTGGAATGAAAATGAGTGAACATATTGGAGAAAAAAGGAAAATTATCAAAAAATGTAAGTATTATGACTTCCAAATAAATAACCACTGTGAATTCAGAACAATGTTATATAAATTACTTAGTAAAATGTCAACTTCATCTTTTTGATTTTGTAAGTCTCAACTCTTTTTGTTCAAAAATTTTATTAACACATGTTCTGAGTACATACTGATTACATTCCTTGTGAAAATTTAGTACATGGACATAAAACATTAATTCATTTTTAATCCTCTTCTTCTCCCTTCTTTCCCCAATTTCCATCACTTGGTCTATTCCTTTTTGTAAAAGATCTACTTATATCCAATTATCTATCTTTTATTTTGCTCTGAATTTATATTTTGGGTTTCTCCTATAAGAGAAATGATGCAGTATTTAAGCTTGTGTGTCTGATTTATTTTGCTTAATATTATAGTGTCAATGTGCATCTATTTTCCTACAAATGACTTAAATTTACCCTTATTACACCAGAAAATGTGGCTATCATAAAAAAATTCAAATAAAAAATGATGGACAGGCTATGGGTGAAAAAGAACACTTCCACATTTTGTGGAATGTAAACTAGCACAATCATTATGTAAATCAGTACAGAGATTTGTCATAAAAACTAAAAATAGATATTCTATTCAACACAGCTATTCCTCTTCTAGGTATCTTTCCAAAGAGTTAAACACATCATATTATCATGATATATGCATACTCATGTTTATAGCAACACAATTCATAATACCTAAATCTTGGAAGCGCCTCTGTATCTATCAACAGATGAGTTGATAGATTCTCAGCTCTTGATTTGTAAATCTGACCACAATACTGAGATATTAGATACAGACTTTATGACTTCTAAAGTCATTATACAAAAGTTAGGAAGGAAAGATGCTTTTTCTCATACAATGTTAGTCTTTAGTCAAACATTGATGGTAAAATATCTATTCAACTCTTAAGACAAATTTTTTCTTCATAAGCAAAGTTTACTATTGCTTGGTAAGAAATAGTTTTCTATTGAAACTGTAGTTTGCTAATAAAACCCAGAATAAGATTATGTATATTTTATATAAGAAAGAAAAAATATGCCAATCAGTACTTATGATGGTAAATTCTTTCCACCACTTCCAAAAGCAAGCATTGATTTTTCCAGGAAATGTAACTCATGTGTATATTCAGTAAAATAAGCCTCTTAGGGAATCCTCATGAATTACCACCTAAACTATACTATCGCTTGACTTAGATACCAGGTAGTTTTAACAGCACCCCAGTGCCGGGGTCGTCATTATTTGAGTATATAACAACATTAATGTCCCCCCAAGGATCCATAGAGTACGATGCAGTATTTCTCACACTTCAGTGTGCATACAAATCAACAGGAGATCCTATTAAAATGCAAATGCTGAGTCAGTGTGTCTGGAGTGGGGCATGAACATACTCACTTTTAAATAAACTAGGTGATCTCCATGCTACTGGGAAATCCTTGGATCACCCTTTATTAGCCAACTAGGGAAAGTTACTCAGAAGCAATGCTTTATTTTCATCACCAGCTCTGTTCTCATGAATATGTCTGCATCATTACCTGTAGCTTTTTGATACTCAGGGAATGCTGGCATGAGTGAAATGTCACCATTTTGTTCAATGTCACCATGAGATAATTGTCCCTGCTTCTGGCCTTCATCCTCCTCCAGGTAGAGATCCATAGACAATGAGAAAGTTGCCTGCCAAGCAACCTTTTTCTCCTCTCTTGTCTCTCCCATCACCAACCACCTCACATCTTCTATCTTTGCTTTCCACTGCTTGTTTCATTTCCTCTTTCTTCTCTTTCATTCCTTTCCTTCCCTTCCCTTTTTGTATCCCTCCCATATTTGTTCATCTTTTTTGTGTTTCTCTTATGTTCTCCATTCCTGATTTCTTTTCACTTCCTTCACACATGCAGACAGCTGTCTCTCTGAAGAATTGATTAGATCCAAAATACACCTCCACGGTAGTTTCTATATGGATATGTGAAGTTTTTGAAACACACCCACCCTCACACTCATTTAAATACAAACTCACTCATGTTCATATACACACTCTAACACACTCATGCACAAACTATCACATACTCTTACTGTTAGTTCCTTAATTTTAATTTTAATTCTACTTGATAAGATTGTATATCTGCAAAAGAAAATTCAGCATTTAATCCACCAACAGAAAAATCTCTAATGATCTAAATTACTAGTACTAATGGTACTGATATTCTACATTTCCTTTATTTCATTTATTTTTTGTATTATTTGCACATTGCTATCCCAAGCTAAGAACTTGCATGAGGATCAGAACTTTGAGAGCAGACCCTGTCTAAAAAACAAACAAACAAACAAACTTACAAAGGGCTGTAAAAGTAGCTCAGTGCAAAATGCTATGGATTCAATCTCCAGTACTGCAAAAGAAAAAGAAAAAAAAAAAAAGAAGAACTTGCATGTTGTTTTACTCTTCAGCACTAGGTATTGAAGGACTTTTTTCCCCAGCCCTGCAGGACCTTTTTTAATCTAGCCTGGTTTGCTTTTTATTTTTAAAGATAACACAATCAGTTACCAGATGATTTAAAAACTATCCCGTATTTAAGTAATGTAGGTTATACAAAACCTCTATCAACTTCATTTAAGTCTTGCATCTGCTCTACCTGTTCTTGAATTCTTCTTGCTTTCTTGTATGTAAGAGTACTGCCTGATTCATTCTTGGTATTCATCTTTCTGTAATTTCTATGGGGTTCTCTTTGCGTTTAGGTTTTGTTAGTTTGCACCATTTCTTCTTTGTCTCATTCTTCCATTCACTTTTCATTTGTAGCAGCCCCTAGAAATGTTTCATACAAAAGTCAGTTTACACTCTGATTTGGAATATGTTTTGCAGTAACAGCAGGGCTGCAGACTTCTGGAGCCAACAGACTGCAGTACAGGCAGCACCAAGACTGATCATATTTAGTTTGCTTCTTGCTTGTGTCTATACACAGTGCTGCTTTTGTTTTGTCTCCAGCTGCCTATTTACTAATGATAATATTCCTATAATCTCTCTAACTTGTCCAAAAGAGTTTAGGTAACCAGCTCCTAAATTAATTCTCATGTATAAACACTGAACTTAATTTTATGTTCAAAATGTGTCCTTTCATGTATTCTAAATTTGATTAACAATCAGTTGTTTAAAATCAGAAACCTAATTAGAATTAGTCAGACCTATATTATGATAAGAATATAATAATTCTGATTATTTTCTTAATAAACAGGATCTTACATAAAATAACATTATTGAATAAAGTCATGTATGTGACTTTAATAAAACTTTTTGTCTAAATTACTCATATTATTGGAAGATTAAAGAGCTTTGGATGATATATCAACTAACACAAATTTTAAACTGACCATCCATTTAATGGTAAGTGATTTAAACTCACATTACTAGCTGAGGAAAGGAGGAAATGTTCTAGTTTGCTTCATAGCTATAGAAGCCAGAGCAACACCAATGTTTATGAAGTACACTGGGTCCAACGTGCAAAATGAGCCTATAAGTGTAAATCTTCAGCAGAAAGGCCTATTCTTTTTCATTTCTATCAATGAAAATGCATTTGTCTCATACATTAAGTCAATGAAGGTCTTCAAATAGCATCTCAATTTCATATTTTATTTCATAAAATAGTATTGAAGGAAGATTTTCAACAGCTGTGGAGTTGGCAGTAAGATCCATAGGGGAAAAAAATGAAAACTTTGGAAATAGTTTTTCTTCCTTTTTAAACTCATTGGATTTAGGAAAAACTCAATTTACAAGAGGGGTAATAGGAAAATACAATCAATGTTTAAATCAAAAGAGTTATGCCAGAAGATACATTGCCATTAACCCCTCTAAAATACTCCACCTGACTTTGAACACATGTATTCTATCTTTCATGCTACTTTCAGAAGCATTTCTGAAAGTTTTCATTTATGAATGTCTTTATTAATTATGGTTAAAAAAATGTGGTGAATGTTGCTGTCAAGTATCATACAACAGAAAGGCAGACTTATACAAACATTGTGATATGTTTTTCTTCACCAGATCTGGCAGTATTTGAATTCTGACTTTTTTGCAAAGTTCAAAATGACCATGAAGGTAAATAATTTCATTTCGTTCACTACATCAAAGTTGCTATGACAGAGCCAATAAAGATAGGCATGAAAAAAGATCTTACAGAACTGCTTCAGAAAGTTGAAAAAATAATGGAATAATTATGCTACAAGCAAGGGAAAGTATTTTGAAGAATATTAATGGCAATGTATCTTTGTAAAAAAATTTTAAGTTTAATCATATACCATAATTTTCTTTCTTTTTTTATTTTATTTTTCCCCATTAACTTTATTGGTACATTTTAGGTACGAAACACAGTTACATTCATCATTGGGATCTTGTACCATTACATGAGTCTTTTGGTTCTTATTTTTTTCCCCTTCCCTTACCCTTCCTTCACCCCCTCCACCCTTCCCTATTTGCAAAGACCTTGTTTCTATTTTTTTCCTCTTCTCATATTTTTTCCTTTCCCTTTTTTCCCTTCCCCTACCCCTCCCAATTCCCCTGCTCTTTTAGAACTTTTCTTCCTGTTACATTATATCAGTTATACATTTCCTAAATTATAATATTAAGATCTAGGAGACATTACCACAGATTTTACAGAATTTAAAAGGATATAGAAAGCATATTACAAAAATCTGTTTTGAAATAAATTTGACAACTTCTAAGAAGTAACTTAGAAGACAAATTAATGAAACTAACTCTGGAGGAAATATAAAATTTGAATAGCACCTATTAAAGAAAGTATATTCCTAGCTTGAAAACCTACCTATATGACAACAGCAGGCTCATAAACATTTTAACTGATAAATTATACCAAACATTTAAAGCAGAAAAAAGAAGGAACACTTCTCCCCTCATTTTAGGAAATGAACATTGTGCTAATCCTAAAACTGGATAAAGATAATAGAAGAAAAACGTATGAACACAGATAGAAATTTGTTTAACAAAACAAACTATTAGAAGTCAGATCTGGCAGGATGTAGAAAGTAGTTTTGTTATAGGGATGGCAGTGTTGGTTCAGCATTGGAAGATCCACCCCCAAAAGTCATCATTTTAACGGAGGAAAGGAGAAAGCCATGTGATCCTGTCACTAGTTGGAGAAAGAGTATTGGACTAAATTCTACAGCTGTTCATGGTAAAAAGCTATCAGGAGACTAAAAGTAGAACAGAACCTTCTCAACAGATCAAAGACATGTACTCCATACTTCTAATAAACTTCCTTCTATGAATGGAGAAGACACAATGCTTTCTCCCTAAAGTGGGGAACAAGGGCATATATGCCTACTCTTCATCTGTCCATTAGACATTGAAACATAGGTCTAAACCAAAATAGTCTGTCAATAAAATGACACAACTAGGCTAGGATTGGCGTGGCAGAAGCAAAATCTTTATATGTAGATGAAATGATCATCTACAGAGAAAATACTAAGAAATCTCTAGGAGCCCCTAGAACTTGTACTTGAATTTAGCAGGATTAGAAAATACAAGGTATATATAAAAATTCAGGTCTGTATATACTTGGTATAAATGAAGAACTGGATATGGAAATTTTAAAGTTATGTAGGAGTACAAAGGACCCAGAAAAGCCAAAAAACAAAAACAAAAACAAATACAGTGCTGGAAGATGTTTAGTACCTAATTTTAAGACTTCTTCTAAAGCTACAATAATCAAGGCAGTGTTGGTATAAGGAAAGACATATAGATCATTTTGAATAAAACAGAGAATCTAGAAATAGAGCCACACATACATGGTCCACTGAGTTTTGAAAGATTATTTAACATTAGCATTTTATAGAATATAAACTCGATTCAAGAGCCAAGGAAGAGATAGTGTCTTCGGCAAATGGCACCAGAACACCTGGTATCCATATATAAAAAATTAATCTCAACCCTTTTTTTCCATACATGAAAATAACTTGAAGGGATCTATGAACCTAAATAAGAAAGCCTTAAAGTATAAAACTTTAAGAAGAAATTATAAGGGCAAATATTTATGAATTCAGGGTAGGCAAGAACTACATAGGATACAAAAAACATGATGTATAGAAGAAAAAAAATGATAAATGAGATTTCATCAAAATTTGAACTTTAAGTGACATCATTAAAATGAAAAGTAGTCCTTAAACAGACCATATTTACAATGCATAGAACCTATGAGCAGAATATATAAAGAATTCTTAGAGCTCATTAATAGACAACCCAATTAAAATGTAGACATAAGAAGATGATAAATAGCCAGTATAGCACAGGGAATGGTGTGCAATTCTAGAATCAGAAAAATACTAATCAGTACAATAACAAGATTGAATTATACATTCATTAAGGAGATGAAGTCAAAAGCTTTAAAAGCCTTGTCATGACTTTTTCGTTTTGTTGGATTCTCCCCTTTGTGTTTAATTTGTCACTCCCAGTGAATTCATTCTACTGGGTTTCCTGGGGTTGTGATCCTCATTGTCTTTTCCTAGGGTATGGTCTAAAATTTTTTGGAGTGCCAGTTTGGTATTCATGAAGTTCCTGAGTTTCTCCTTATCATGAAAGTATTTTATTTCTCCATAAATTTTGAAAGATAGTTTTGCAGGGTACATCAATCTGAGTTGGAGGCTGTTTTCCTTTAGGGCTTGAAATACATCACTTCAAGCTCTTCTTGCCTTGAGAGTTTGCATTGAGAAGTCTGCTGTGATTCTGATGGGCTTTCCTTTGTATGTGACTTGTTTCTTTTCTCTCACTGCTTGTAGAATTTTATTCTTCTGTTGGATTTCTGGAATCCTAATTATTATATGCCTATGCATAGAATTTTTTTGATCAAGGCTAGCTGGAGTCCTATATGCCTCACTTATCTGTATGTCAAGTTCTTTTCCCCTCCTTGGGATGTTTTCTGCCATCACTTCTGTGAACAATTTTTTTATGTCATCTGCACTCTCTCCTCTTTCTTCATTGACTCCAATCTGTCTTATGTTATTCTTCTTTTCATCATCTAGCAGCTGATGGATTGATTTCTCATGTTCCCTTACAAATTTTAAAGCAATTTTTTTCCTCCTCGCTAATTGCAATCTTATCATCTATATGTGAAATTCTATCCTCACATTGGTTCATTCTGCTGCGCAGACTTTTGATGGAGTTTTTAATCTCTTGGAAATCTGTTTGTATCTGTTTTATGGATTCCATTTGTTTTCTATGTTGGGATTCCATCATGTTTATCAGATCCTCTATTTTTTTATCTGTGTCCTCTCTAGATTTATTAATCATGTCTTGCACCATGAGCAAAATCTTTGCTGTTATCTGAGTAATTATTTCTGATTTCACTTTTCCCAGATCCTCTTTTGTTGCCACTTCAGAGAGTCCAGGTGGTTGAGTATCATATTGTTCCATCTTGTTTCCCTCTGGGGTTTCTGTAGGTGATCTGAAAGTCTGTTTTTGAGGCTTGTTTATGTGTCTTCTCATTTCCATTGAGCAGGTTGCTTCTGGCACCCACGCAGCTCACCTTCTCTGCCCTAGGAGCTTGGGATGGCATTGGGGGAGCTTCCTTCCAGGTGCTGGGACCGGCTGAGCTTCACTGCCCTAGGATCCTGGGATGGAGGCGGGGAACTTCCTTCCGGGTGCTGGGACCAGCTCACCTTCTTGGCCCTAGGAGCCTGGGATGGCATTGGGGGAGCTTCCTTCCAGGTGCTGGGACCGACTGAGCTTCAGTGCCCTAGGAGCCTGGGATGGAGGTGGGGAGCTTCCTTCTGGGTGCTGGGATCAGCCCACCTTCTTGGCCCTAGGAGCCTGGGATGGAGGTGGGGAGCTTCCTTCTGGGTGCTGGGACCAGCTCACTTTCTTAGCCCTAGGAGCCTGGGATGGCAGCAGGAGAGCTTCCTTCCAGGTGCTGGGACCAGCTGAGCTTCCATATACCATAATTTTCAATTACATCTTGTATATAACAATTGTCAACATTTCTGTTTAGCTATAAAATGGAATTAGTTTGTAGGCCCATGTAATTTTAAAGTGTTTTTAACTGAATTAAAATTTGTGTACCTAAATGAAATGTTGTGTAAGGCAGAGTACATTTATTGATATGAAGGACAAACCTGTAATTCTTGCCTACTAATTATCTACCACCAGAAGCATTTCACAAACATGAAAAACTGGTTCCATAAGTTCTAAAACTCCACTAGACTCAGATCATGGTACATAAAAAAATGGCTGTTACAGATGATTTCACGTTTTTGCTGACCAATCTCCCAAACCACTCAATGTTGAAATGTCCCAGGCCTAGTTATATAGCTATTATCTTTGTTTAATCTACCCATATACTGACTTTTTCCAAATGTACACAGCACCTTCCCTTTTTTCATCTTGGCTCTAGGGACTTAAAAAGTCACTGTATATTTAACAACTCTATTTAAAAGTTTTAATATCTGGAGGCATCTTCATTTTCACCTATACAGATTTTTAAAACAAATTTTATTTCCCAAACTGCATGTCCACATTCTTCCTCATACAAACAAATGACACTATTATTCATCTAGTTGTTTAGTCCAAAAATCCTCAGAGAAATTTCTATCCTGCTGTCACATTCAACTTTCAATCTGTAAACAATTCCTGCCAAACCTATCTTCAAAGTATATTGAAATTTCACATCTCACTCAATTTGAATGCAAACTTCCATTTCAGCTCACAATGAACACTGTTCTGTTTACTAAGATAGGTTTCTATTATAGGTCATATGTGGCAAGTTTTGCGCCAAAAGATTAACATTGTCCTCAAGCAACAAGAGTACCATTTTAATCAGATTCCTTATAAATTTATTTCTTCATTCATAAATTTTCAAAAGCTTCCTTTCAAAATCAAAATATTTAAAATCCCTGATCATAGTCAATAAAGTCACATTTTATTTGATTTATACCTATTGTTCTTGGCTTTGTTATTACTTACTCATCAATATCCACAAAAGTCAAATTGGCATTCCTTAAAATATGGCAAACTATCTTCTGCCTCGGGAGGTTTGCAATTGATATTTCCTAATTTGAGGACATACTTTCCATAGGTTTTGTTACAATTCAGGTGGATTATTCCATTGTCTACTCCAATAGCTTTTATTCAAGGTGCTTTTTCCATATCACTCTATGTAAAATAGTACACCCTTTAATTCTATATCTCATCATATATCATCACTATACAAAGTCTTCCTATTGCCTAATATATTAGAGCATGTATTTATTTGGATATTTTTAGAATTCATATTGCCTATGAATACCGTTGTCCATTAGATGAGTTATGTACATGTTATGGATCAATATATTTTGCTCACCACTCTCTCTCAAGATTCTGAGATGTAAGACAGGCAAGTCTGCGGATGCTGTAGCAACACCGCGAGTCAAGCAGAACATGCCAAACCAGCCCGCTGCAGACAGGTCTGTAGATGCTGTAGCAAAGCCATGAGTCATGTGGAAAGCACAGAATCAGCCTGCGCCCCGGCAGCAATCCACTGGACACCCCCCCAATCCTATGTACACCTGGTTCCACACTACAAAGATGCAGAGGACACTGAACCTCCAGACCACTGTACTGGGTAAGTTGGAGTCATCTTCACCTCCCATCAGGACCAGGACTATCTTCAGGGGAAGGGCAAGTGGAACCTGCAATAAAACTCTGCAAAGTTCAACCCTATGGGAGGACAGGGAGCTCAAATTGGGACTTGCAGCCAGAAATCTGCCTGAATCTCATTTGTCTGCAACTAGCTTTCTGAGACTCATTGATTTATATCTACACAGTGCAACCCACTTTGTCTATTGTGACAGCAGAGACATACCCTGAAAGAGGCCTTTCATCTTCATGGTTATTTTTATTCCCAAAATTAGTTTTATTATTTTGTTTTTTTCTGTTTTCTTTCTTTTGCTCCTCTTATCTTTAATTTTTCCCTATTCTTTGCAAATACTTGTTTTTCTCTCCTTTTTTCTTTTCTTTTCTTCTTTCTTTTCACTTTCATTTCTCTCTCTCTCTTATACTAACTCTCTTGCTCTCCCACATTGTTTGTCTTCCCTTTTTGTCTATGTTTTGGTCCTCAGTCATAGTTCTTCTTTATTTCCTTATTATTCTTTTTTTCCTTCTCACTTGTGTCCTCTGACCACACTGCTAACCTTCCCCTATCCTTCTTCCCATCTATCCCTCCCTCTCCAACCCCATCTAACTCCCCATACTAAAGGGTAAAGTTGTTATATTGAAGAGTTTATTCACTATATGTTTGGTTGGTCCTTGATCATGATTTAAGCCACACAGCTAAAGGTAATAGATTAATAACTACCACAAAATGTCATTTTAAAAGATGTACTTGATGCAATGGTGTTGCTGATTGTATCACTTGGGTTAAGGTGTGGGTATTGATCTAGTCAATGAACCTTCCTAGTATAAGGAAAATAAGATAGGCTTAGAGTATTAGAGACTCAAAACTTAAAGACCAGCTATATCTGGAAGACACCTCTGAGAAGCAATCATTCCATAAGGGTTCTAATTACAAGCAACAAAGATACCTACAATAAGCAATTTCAAACTATCAACCCAGGAGTTAAATCAAGGACAGTACCAAAAACAAGAATGAGAAGAGATTTAAGCAAGGAACAAGCTCAGACTTCCACCTACCAAGGATAAATCCTGGGGAAAATGAGATGAAAAAGTCCCATAACCAACAACCTGGATACTCTGAACTGATAGTACAGGAAGTAACAAAACAGTGAATGAGGTTCTAGAAAAATTCAAAGCAGAAATAATCTCCCAGATATCCACAGAGATGGTGAGCAGAGTGAAAGACATGATTAGAAGATCTAGAACAGAAACAGAAAAAAAAATAGATGAGCTCAGAAACATGCTGGAAGCCATGAATACCCAGCATAAGAAAGAAATGGAGACCATGATCGCTCAACATAAGAAAGAAATGGAATCCATGAAACAGATTCAAACAGATATTCAGGAAATCAAAAACTCCACTGAAAGTATCCACAGCAGATTAAGGGAATCTGAAGATAGAATATCAAATATAGAAGACAAGATTGTGGTTAGAGACTATGAAAATAGAAATTTCTTAAAAATAGTAAGGGAGCACGAGAAATCAATCCAACAACTGCTAGATGATGCAAAGAAGAATAACATAAGACTGATAGGAGTCCATGAAAAAAGAGGAGAAAGCGCAATTGACATAAAAAACTATTCACAGAAGTAATAGTGGAAAAGTTCCCAGACAGAGGTAGAGAATTGGACAGATAAGTGAGGCATATAGAACTCCAAATAGCTATGATAAAAAAAAAAAAACCTACATCTAGACATATAATAGTCAAGATCCTGGAAACCCAACAGAAAAACAAAATTCCAGAAGCAGTTAGAGAAAAGAAACAAATCACCTACAAAGGAAAGCCCATCAGAATCACAGCAGACTTCTCAACACAAATACTCAAATCAAGGAGAGCCTGGAGTAAAGTATTTCAAGCCCTAAAAGAAAATAACTTCCAACCTAGACTATTGTATCCTGCAAAATTATCTTTCAAAATTGATGGGGAAATTAGATACTTCCACGACAAAGAACACATGAGCAATTTCATGAACACCAAACCAGCACTACAAGCAATTCTAAACAATGTCCTAGAAAAAAGCAATGAAGGTCACAACTCCATGAGCCCCAACAGAGGGAAGCCAACAGACAAGGTATGACACTAAAGGAAAAGGGGGAAAAATAAGAAATAAAAGAGCCAACAAAAGTAAAACATCATGACAAGGATAAATCAATATCTATCAATTATAACCCTCAATGTTAATGACCTCAATTCACCAATCAAAAGAAATAGACTGGCAGAATGGATCAAAAAGGCAACAATATGTTGTATACAAGAAACACACCTAACTCAAAAAGAAACTCATAGACTGAAAGTAAAAGGATGGAAAAAGTTCTCCATGCCACAGGAACCCAGAAGAAATCAGGGGTAGCAATCTTATTTGTAGACAAAGTAGATTTCAAACCAAAACTAATTAAGAGAGACAAAGATGGTCACTACATCCTTGTGAAGGGAAAAATCCAAGAGGAAGAGAAGACAATCCTAAATATATATGCACTAAATACAAATGCCACCAACGATAGAAAACAAATATTAATAGACATGAAAAATCAAGTAAACACTAAGACAATTGTAGTGGAGGACCTCAATACCCCACTATCACAAATAGACAGATCATCTAGACAAAAAGTTAACAAGGAAATTCTAGAACTGAACCAAGTTATTGAACAAATGGACTTAATGGATGTTTACAGAGTGTTCCACCCCACAAAATCAGAATACACATTTTTTTTGGCTGCACACAGGTCATTTTCCAGAATAGACCACATGCTAGCTCATAGGACATATCTAAGTAAATGTAAAAGAACTGGTTAGCCCCTGTATATTATCAGACCATAGTGCAATAAAATTGGAGACATAAGAAACTGCAAAGTAAGAAAACTACATAACATAAGAAACTGCAAAACTCCAACAAACACATGGAAACTGAATAACACCCTTTTGAACAACTAATGGGTCAGAGAAGTAATTAAAGAAGAAATTAAACAGTTTCTACAAGTAAATGAAAATGCCAATACAGCATACAGGAATCTATGGGACACAATGAAAGCAGTTCTACTTGGGAAATTCATAGCAGTGAATACCCATATTAGGAAAACAGAGAAAACTCAGATAAATAACCTAATGCACAGCCTCAAGCTCCTAGAAAAAGAAGAGCATAACAAATCCAAAGCTCATACAAGAGAGGGAATTATAAAGATTAGGGCAGAAATCAATGCAATGGAGACTAAGACAACAATACAAAAAATCAATGAATCAAAGAGTTGGGTTTTTGAAAGAATAAATAAAATTGATAAACCTTTAGCCAATATTGTCAAAAAAAAGGAAAGAAAAGGCACAAATACGTGCAATTAAGAATGAAAAAGTTGAAGTCACAACAGATTCAACAGAAATCCAGAGGATCTTCAATACCTCTACTCCAAAAAAATGGAAAACAGAAGAAATGGGCAGATTCCTACATACATACGAATTGCCAAAGTTAAATGAAGAAGATATAGAATTTCTAAACACTCCAATTACAATAAGTGAAATTGAAAATGTAATAAAATATTTACCAACAAAGAAAAGCCCAGGTCCAGATGGTTTTACTGCTGAAATTTACAAGACATTTAAAGAAGAACTATCACCATTACTCTTTAAACTCATCAAGGAAATTGAAAGGGAAGCAATATTTCCAAATTCATTCCTGGAAGCAAGTGTTACTTTGATTCCAAAACCAGGGAAAGATCCAACCCAAAAAGAGAACTACTGGCCAATCTCCCAAATGAACATAGATGCAAAAATCCTCAACAAGTTACTGGCAAACAGAATACAGAGTGTCATCAAGAAGATCATACACCCTGACCAAGTTGGATTTATCCCAGGGATGCAAGGATGGTTCAACATCCATAAATCAATAAATGTAATACACTATATTAACAGAGTCAAGGACAAAAACCACATGATCATCTCCATAGATGCAGAAAAAGCATTTGACAAAATCCAACACCCATTCATGATAAAAATGCTACAGAAAATTGGAATAAGAGGTCTTTATCTCAACCTGATTAAGGCTATCTATGAAAAACCAACAGCCAACATCATACTAAATGGTCCAAAACTGGAAACTTTCACACTAAAATCAGGAACAAGTCAAGGATGCCCACTATGACCATTCCTGTTCAATATAGTTCTGGAAACATTAGCCATAGCAATTAGACAAGACAAAGAAATAAAAAGAATAAAGATAGGAAAGGAAGAATTTAAACTGTCATTATTTGCTGATGATATGATACTTTACATAGAAGACCCAAAAAACTCCACCAAAAGACTTCTAGACTTAATTGACAGATTCAGTAGGGTAGCTGGATGCAAGGTCAACACTTAAAAAACAATAGCCTTCTTGGACACAAATAAACTCACTGAGAGGGAAATTAGGCAAACAATTCCTTTTACAATAGCACCCCCAAAAATGAAATATCTAGGAATCAATCTAACAAAGGAAGCAAAAGACCTCTACACTGAGAACTACAGCACTCTGAAAAAAGTGATCAAAGAGGATACAAGAAAATGGAAAGACATCCCTTGCTCCTGGGTAGGAAGAACCAATATAGTGAAAATGGCCATACTTCCAAAACTACTATACAGATTCAATGTAATGCCACTTGAAATTCCAAGAATATACTTCACAGAACTAGAGAAAACAATCCAAAAATTCAATTCATTTGGAATCATAAGAGACCTAGAATAGCGAAAACAATTCTAAGCAACAGAGACATGGCTGGGGGTATAACAATCCCCAATTTGAAACTATACTACAAAGCTACTGTGATAAAATCAGCATAGTACTGGAAAAGGAACAGACCCGAGGATCAATGGAATAGATTTGAAAATGCAGAAACAACTCCAGACATGCTCAGCCACCTCATCTTTGACAAAGGAGCCAACCACCATTATTGGAGCAAAGATAGCCTATTTAATAAATGGTTTTGGAAAAACTGGATTTCAACCTGCCAAAGATTGAAACTAGACCCATACCTATCAGCATGCACTAAACTAAGATCAAAGTTAATTAAAGATATAAATATTAAGACAGAAACACTAAACTTGCTGGAAGATAAGTTACATAGAACTCTTGAAGACATTGGCATAGGAAAAGACTTCATGAACAAAACCTCAGCAGCATGGGAACTAGCAGAAAGAATCAACAACTGGGATCTCATCTTATTAAAAAGCTTCTGCACTGCGCAAGAAACCACCAACAGAGCTAACAGACAACCTACAACATGGGAAAAAATTTTAGCAGCTGTACCTCAGTCAAAGGTCTACTATCTAGAATATATAAAGAATTGAAAAAAAACCTGAACCCCCAAATTCAAAGACCCAGTTCAAAAATGGGCATCTGAAATGAACAGACATTTCTCAGACAAAGAAGTAAAAGCAGCAAATAAATATATGAAAAAATGTTCAACATGACTCGTCATTTGAGAGATGCAGATGAAAATGACACTGAGATTCCACCTCACTCCAGAAAGAATGGATGCTATCAAGAAATTAACCAATAACAAATGCTGGCAGGGTTGTGGGGAGAAAGGAACCCTTCTCCATTTTTGGTGGGAGTGCAGACTGGTGCAACCACTGTGGAAGTCAGTATGGAGATACCTCAAAGAACTAGGACTAGAGGTCCCATTTGACCCAGCTATTCCCCTGCTGAGTATCTTCCCAAAAGAATTAAAGAATCATACCACAGCCATATATGTGCACCCATGTTCATAGCGGCACAGTTTGTAATAGCTAAAGCTTGGAAGCAGCACAACTGCCCATCAACTGGAAACTGGATAAAGAAAATGTGTTTTTTTTATAAAATGGAGTACTACTCAGCCATAAAAAATGAAAAACTAGAGTCACTTATAGTTAAATGGATGCATATCGAGGCCATACTCTTAAGTGAAATAAATAGGACACACACGTGTAAATACCGAATAGTTTCACTAGTGTGAGAAACTGATAGTGTAAACAAGGGTTAAAATGATTAAAATAAATAATTGATAATTTGAAATAGGAAAAAAGGTCCAAAGATGAAAGAGTGAAGGGAGGGGAAGGGGAAAGGCAAAGAGTGAAAAGAAAAACTATGAGAAAAAAAAAATGGAAATGAAATCTATGTAAATAGGGAAGGGTGGAGTGGGTGAAGGGTGCACAGGTAATGGGAAAAAAAAAAAGAACCAAGATATATCACGTACAGGTATAAACACCCAATGATAAATGTAAATGAATTGTATACTTAAAATGTACCAATAAAAGAACTATTAAAAAAAAAATTCTTGGATGTTTTTTCATGAATAACTGGTGCTCACAAAAATGTGAAAAATTTCCAAACTTATAAATTTCTGTAAAAATGATACTTTACAATTGTAATTGATAAATTAAAATTTAAAAATTATGAATAAATATAAAAGAAGAAAGAAAATACCAGGAGAAATGACTGACTCAAAGGTACTGTTTATTTAAAATGCAAAAGTAAGAATATAATTTTAATTACCTGATAAAACCAATTGTGACACAATTACTTCATTGATTATTCAATTGTTTCCCCTAATTCAGTAACACAATATATATGTGAAACAAGAAAATTCTTCAAAATTGCATCACATAGACATTAATCTTATATAATGAACACACTCTATGTTTCCCCCCAAATAAGTCTCTCTAGGTAGAAATGTTCCAGGCTTAGTCACACTGCTGTTAACTTTATTTATATTATTTTATATTGAATTGATACTTTCAAAATGAGCATCCCCAGCTTCTGTTTTTCATATAGGCTCCAGGGTCTAATGAGTCACTCTATATTTAACAAGACACTTTAAATGTTGAAATGTCTTTCCAGCCCCATAGGATGATAATGATGACAATATGCTAATTGTCTCCACTGGGTGGACTTTCATCACAGTACTGATGTCATTTCCTTGAACAGATAATGTTTCCATGTTTATCATACAGGAGAGGGCCACATGGCAAGAAATTAGTGGTAACCTCCAGAACAGTAAAATATACTCCATCTGGGAGTCAGTAAGAAAAAGAGGACTAAAGTTTTACAACAGTAAGGATCTGAATTTTCACACAACTCTGTTACTATAGGCAGCTAAATTAGATCAGAGATGTACTGGGCTCTCAAGAAAGTCAGTGAAAACTAAAGCTATCAGAATTGCAACAGGAGGTATATTTGATGAAGTCAAGGCTTCAAGGTAAAGTTGCCATGGCCAGACATGCATACTTCCCTAAAGGATAAGCAGAAATCCAATCTTAATCTTGTAATTAGTACCACCCAGTTCATTAAGTCCAGATATGTATCAGACACCTAGGTAGGTAAACAGAATATCTGGACCCATCTCTTCTCAAGATCTTTCTGTTTTAGAACTCATACATAAACCACAGTCAATGACGTCAGCTATATAGGTTTGCTAAGTGCCCTGCTTCCCTATTGGATCAATATTAGCTAAGCAGCCACACTTGTAATCCTATGGCTTGACTGTATTTTGACCTATATTTGGCTCACATTGTGAATTTGCTGTGTAAATTACCCTTGACAAAGATTCTGACTGGCAACCAACTCAGGATTCTTCCTGTCTCTTGAGAGCTAATCCCATTCCCCCCAAAAGTTTTTCTTCTCTTAGCCTCCTTTGTCCTTTGGAATTCATTCTTCTATTTCAGGCAACATGAACTCAGCACATCTGACATCTAGCAGTTTTGGAGTTATTTTTCTCCTATACCACTGTGAGCTTGAAATAGAGTCTCCAGCTGCTGTGAGAGCTCAGACTGGCCTGCAGCCTCATGAGACTTTCAATTCAGGACCCAGCTAAGTCATGCTCAGATTGAGATAGGATATGTTAGAAATCAGCCCCTAGACTCCAATTGTCAGTGCCGGAAGGAATGCATTCAGACACCAAGCAAGAGGACCTGACCAGGCAAAGTTTAAAGTTTACTTCTGCAGAAGGGCACATGTGCACTCAGACAGGAGGCAGCAGGCACACAGAGAGAGATTTAAGCCCTCATGCATGGGAAGCAGAGTACATTTTCCCCATTATCTGGATTAAAGGTTTATAGTCTATCCCAATTGGGTAGTTTAAGCAGCACAAAGTGTGGACCCGAGGAGTTGCTGGGCAGGGTTTTTAAGTGAAGGAAGAGTGGGAGGAGAACAGAAGAAGGTCCTTGGCTATTGATAAGTTAACTTGGTCTGTAGCTAAGTTCTCAGAATTTAAACTGAGCAGCCATTTCCTGTAATTTCAGTGTGTTCAGGTGGGGCTGCCTAGGGTAGACTAGAGTCTAAGACGGAGGCATTCCTGTTTATATCCTATGATAGAAAAGACAGGGCCCAAGTTTCTTACAGATAGAAGAAATAAAAATAGGTAAAAAGGAGACAAGGAAAACTACAACTTTAAAACTGAAAACTGCACCTTCAGGACACAAGCCCAGTGAAATTTTTTTTCTCTTTTCCATAACACACTAAGCTCAGGTAATTCCTTTTTACCTACAGATTGGTTCAGCCATACCCTTTCTACTTGCAACTGGTTCCATTTCATCTGTGAGTACACCACTTTTCCACTTGCAAATTAGGCTTTCCCCTATGAATAGAACATTGTCTTACTGTGGACGACCATCCTCCCTCACTCACCAAACTAAGACTGAGTTAAAGATTGGCAAATTCCAAAAATTACCACCACCAAAAATATAAGTGTTCACAGTTCCAAATTGGAATACACCTCTCTTGAGGACCAGCACTCTATTTCTTTGTGTGAATATGTCTTCAATTTCTACATTGTATATATATATATATATATATATAATATATATATTATATATAGTGGTTTCAAGCCACTAGTTTTGAAATAAATTAATAAGCCATATAAAACTAATTATCAATGTTGAAATCTATCTTACAATATAAATTGATTTAAAATACTAATTGCTAAATTATTAATCAGAAATGTCAAAGCCTCTGCAGAATCACTTCAGAAGCAACACAGGAAAAAATAAGACTTTTCTTTGCTGGATTAAAAAGTAAAGCATAGTATAGCTAGAGGAACTTGTGCAAATTCGTAGCAAATGTATTTTGAAGTAGTCTGCATTCCTCTTGATTATATATATGCTTCTTTGGGATCATAACAGGTCAAAGAATGTATAAGATGTTCTTTTGTCAAAAAATAATGTGCTGTTATTTCTTTTGGAAAAATGAAAATAAAATTTGATCATATCTTTTAAACAACCATACTGCAATGTTAGGTAATCTAAATTGTTCTTCTCCTTCAGGCAATGACAACCAACTTAAACTCTAGAATTTTGAAAATACTTTAGAGAGGAGTTTTGCATTTTATCCAATTTTTAAAAAATTGATCTTGAAATCTGTCAATGACAACTATCCAACAGCAGTATTGAAAGACATCTCTGCATAGTAGCAGTGATACTTGGATACAATACACACTTCTGCCTTTGTGTGATTCTTAGGTTTCTCAAAGCTGTTCTCCCTTTTTAAGTCACACATACATCTGCCTGTGGCAGGATAGAAGAAATAAAGATAGGTAGAAAGGAGACAAAGAAAATGAAAATTTTTAGAATTAAAAATCACTTCAGGACAGGAGCCCAGTTCAAAACTTTTTGTTTTCTTTTCTCCCATAACAGGCTGAACCCTTTGATCTATGAATGCGGAGGGATAAAATTCCTTTTTCACTTGCATATAGACTTCTTTCACCTCTTTTGACCTGTAAACTAGACCTTTCCTTTTCAATGGGTCATTGTTTTTCTGTGAGTAGGCCACTCTTTTCCCAAGACCCAAGAAGTAACTTTATAGATTCACAAATTCTACAGATTTACAATGCCAAAAACACATAAATAGTCTCAACTCCAAAGTGTAGCACACCTCTATTTCTTGAGTGCCTGCTGTCCATTTCTTTGAGTGTGTGCTTTTAAATTTCTGCCTAATAAATCCCTTTATACCCCTTATGTATTCTGAAAATTATTTTTTCATAATGGGAATCAGCAAATTGCAATCAAATTCTACTAGTAGTGTGAGTTTAACTTGCTCATTACCCCTTTTGAAACCTAATGAGGCAGAAGATTAGGGTGTGACTGAGGGGGTACAAATGACCTGTCAATCAGGGTTCCATGACATGTGCATAGAACATTTCCCAAAGTCCTACACCTGGAACCTATCAAAGAGTGATGTCTTCAATTTTTTTGAGGAGAACTCAAGCAGGTTTTTGATAGGACAGCCTAAACCTGATGTCAAGCTGAAGAGTGAGAGATACCAAATAAGCTCTTGGCCACTTTGAGCTCATGGGCACTGTGCTCTCTCTTTCACAGTTATAGACTCCCATTATGTAGAATTCACTTCTTTTCCTACTTCTAATTGCCCCACACATGTTGTCTTTAGTTTCTTTTGTCATTGCTATGACAAAATACCCAACAACCACAATTTAAAGGAGGAAAGGTTTATTTTAGCTAACAGTTTGTAGAGGTTTCACTCCACAGTTTACTGGGTCCTAGGGAGGATGGTAGAGAAAAACAGTTACATGGCCAAACATGCTAGAGGCAGCAAGCAATGAGCCTTCTTTTCCCTTTTATCTCATCTAGGTTACAAGCCTATTGCTTGGTGTCACCTGGACCAAAGTTGGGCCATCCCATTATCCACACCCAGAACTATCCTAAACCAAGCAAAGGAATAATTTAGTTATCACACACCCTTAATCCATAGCCACACACTCTAGGTCTAGCCACCTCCAAAAAATGTCACCTATGAGCCATGAAACTGTGAGAACACCTAGATATAAGTCATAACATGCTCTACATAGCATGTTTCTTTTCTTTTCATACCTTTAATAAATTTAAAACCTCACTACCTTTTGTCTTTATCTTGACTAATTCTTTGTTCAGGAGAGAAAGAACTTAGAAATCATCTCTAGAATGAGAATCCAGCATCCCAAAAACCGGTGACACTAAGACCTGTAATCTATTAGATATTAAACATATAATAATATATACATTATTCAATTTATATGACAGAAATATTGTTAGGTGTGCAGCAATCTTGAAAGAAGCTTTATAAAATTGAAATACCAATTCCATATAGTTATTAAAACATGGAAATAAGATAAAAACTTACATTGATTTTTAAAACCTGACCAAAAGATAACTATTGTAAATGAAAATATTTCACTTGAACTCCATGACAGCCAAAGTAATAAATGTAAATAATTAGTGTCATAGCTCTAACTTTAAATAAGTGGAAATATATAATTTCTTTTATTAGGTGAAAAGCCCACACAAACACAGTTAACTCCTAGAAGTTTGAAAATAAAAGTGATTTTAGCATATTTATTACTAGTTCAATTTCCTTTTATTTCTGAAATAGTAACAAGAAAAGGGAAAACATTAGAAAATACTCAATTTCATGTAGTGTTCAATCATATCAATATCATTTGTAGCTTTCTTTTTATGTACCTGGTAGGTCTGGAGATATTGTAGAAGAAAATCAACATTATTTGGGGTAGAATCATGTGACTTATAATGTAGGAGACTAAAAATCAACACTTGAACAGTAGAAAATACTAAATTTTTAGATAATAATAGAAGTGTTATAAAAATTGGGGGATATGTGAAGTAGAGTGTCTTGTATGAGGGAAGAGAGTCAGAATGAAAATCGGTAGGTAGAATATTCAAATAGAAAATAATAGGTGTAAATGTTCTAATAAAGATAAACAGAAATGTGATTAAAATACTTCAAAGTGTAGAGTTTAGACAGAGAAAAGTGAGAGAGCAGATATCATGATGTAGAGGTAATCAGAGTGCTCATCACGTGAACTTCAAGAAACATTTGGAGATATTTAGTTGGAAATCTAAAACTACCTCAGATGTATACTATATCCTTTTTTTGGCTATTTTGTGTCTGCAATATATGGGAAGAAGCATGAATACTGTTCAGAAGTATGTTGCATATATTCATATAAGACAAACTAGATTAGTGGACATAGAATACCTGGTATATTACAAGTTTTGAAGTGTATTTATAAGCATTAGTGCATATCAACAGTACAAACTGATAAGTTTCTTAACATTTTCATACTATCATATAACACTGTTTAGCCTTTTTTAAATGCAGAATACAACATCTGAGCATGATGGTGCACACCTGCCCTCCCAGCACTCTGGGAGGCAGAGGAAGGAGGATCACAAGTGCAAACTCAGCCTGGGCTACTTAGCAACTTAGTGAAATCTTGGCTCAAAATAAGTCAATAAAAGTAAAAAGAGGCTGGGACCATAGTTCAGTGCCAAAGCCCTGGGTTCATCTTCTAGTAACAAAACAAACAAATTTATAACATGCCAAAAAACAGACCAGCCAGTATTTGCTGATTGTATGTTAAAATTTAATTATCCAAGTTAAATAACATTGCTATTAAACAAATTATTAAAATAGTGACTGCAGTAATAATTATGCTTTGTTCTCAATGGTTTCAAAATGTGCACAGATCCACTTGTTTGACAGTATTAACTGATTTTCTGTCTACTTATTCCATCCTTGACTGAAGGAGAAAGGATGCAGTCAAGAGTTCCAATTGTGGATGGGTCTATTTCTACTTTCTCTTTTATCCATTTGTATTTCATACATATTGAATTTCAATGGCTAGTCATGTATGTATCCAAGTTTATTTTGCCTTCCTGTATATTCACACCTTTACTATTATAGAATATCAATGGATAGCCCTAGAAATATTTCCTATTCTTAAATCACTTTCTTTAGATTAGTGTATGTATGCCAATAAGTTCTACTCTGCTATAAACACATCTATGTCTTTATTTATAATGTTGACTGTTAAAGACCTAAAATTGAGTCTTATTTTTTCATTTAATCCAACAATTTATATCTTAAAGGGATATGTTAGCCATTTAGTTTTAATGTAATTGTTGACCTAGCTAGTTTTAAATCTACAAGTTTTCCAGCATTTTTCTAGTTGTTCCATCTGTCTTTTATTTTCTCTTTTTTCTGCCCCCTCTGGGAGATAATTGAGTACTCTTTTTATTATTTTTTATCTGTTCTATTGACTTCTTATATTTATTTTTAAAACTCACATGTACTAGTTTTTATATTATCCACATTTATTTTACCTTTCTTTAGCCCAAATCTTATAGTAATATGCATCATGTTTTTTTTATTTTCTCTTTTTTCTCTCATGTTATTTTATCTTCACATACACTTTTAAGTTTTCATATGTTGCTATTGCTTCCAATAGTTGATCATCATTTGGAGACTAAGTTATCAAGGAAAAAAACCTCTTTTAAAATTTACTTTCATTTTATTTACTTCTCTCTTTCCTATGTAGATTTGAATTTCTAGTTAATATCATATTCTTCTGAATAAAACCTTGCTTTAAATTTTCTAATAGTGTAGTTTTATATGGAAATAAAGGGCTTTATTCTTCATCTCTGAAGTATATTCTCACTGGAAATAAAATTCTGATTGCTATTATGCCATACCCAATATTCTACAAATCTATACATATTACTCAATTGTCTAATAGCATAAATAAATATATGTGTGTGTGTGTGTGTGTGTGAGTTAAATTCTGCTATAATATGTCACTCATTTTTAGGTACTTATAATAAAATTTTCTCTTGTTTTCAGTTATTTTGACTACATGAACTCTGCTGATATTTTTAATTAATATTTATTCTGCTTGCAGTCCTGTGAGCATTGTGAGATTCTCTTTGTGTGTTTTTGATGCTAGGGACCAATCTCAGTGCCTTGAACAGGCTAGGTGAACACTCTTCCACAAAAATAATACTTCTGGAGTTTCTTCAATATATAGTTTGATACTATTGATTACTCTTCAAAAATTATTTAATCTTCACATTTCTTTTACATACTTTCTCCTTTCTTCTTCTTCTATTCCTTTATTGTTTCTCATTGTTCTGGGTTGTTATGCTTGTTTTGAAACTTTTTGCCATTCTTTTTCTTTTTCCCCTCCTCCTTCTCCTTCTCCATCTCCTCTTTCTTCTTTTCATTAATTTCTACTAATTACTATAAGTACTTTTAAAGTACTGATGTGCTTGTGCAGAAAATCTTCCTCTGACTTTTTATTCTATGATTTACATTGGAATACTTTTCAGGATTTATATCTTCCTACTGAAATTTCTCATCTCTTCACACATATTTGTCCCCTTTCCACAGAAGCTATAATTTACTAATCATCATTTTAAATTACCTATCAGTGTAACCTCCTGCTTTTCTTTGAGTTTTGTTTGAATCCATGAAGATAGTGGTAATTTGTCATGTAGCAAAAAACCTGGTTTCACTGATTGTTTTGTCTCTTGATAACTCTTTGATTGACTCATAGTTTGTGATTGATAGAACAGTGGTGGCTGAGGTGCATAGTGAGAAAGAGCACACTTGTCTCTGCATGTTGGGTGATGTGTGACTTAAGCTGCTTTTGAGTTTGTTGCTATGGTTATCTATTATGAAAACAGTATTTTTCATGGGATCTCCATTCCAGTCTTCCCTGTATATCTGTGGTGTATTTTTCTCCAGTATTTTTACCTTCCTTATGTGGCATACTCAGTTATTTGTTTCCAAGCATTTGCAAGCTTGATAATAAGGGTGTTTGTATTTTATTATTTAGTTTAATGTCAATATTATATGTCCTTTCATTTATGTACAGCAATTACAGTGGTATAATCCTGATCCTTTCTCCAGAAATTAAATAAAAATAAATATATAAATAGTTCAGGGGATCCCAGTATAGAAAGAGAGAGAGAGTGAGAGAGAGAGAGAGAGAGAGAGAGAGAGAGAGAGAGCGAGAGAGAGAGACAGAGAGAGAGAGAGAGAAAGACAAAGAAGAAGAAGAAGAAGAAGAAGAAGAAGAAGAAGAAGAAGAAGAAGAAGAAGAAGAAGAAGAAGAAGAAGAAGAAGAAGAAGAAGAAGAGGAAAAAGTGAAATAATATTTTTCTTTTTTGGGGGGTCTTTTCTGCAGTGGCAGCCATGCAGACATTTGCCTTCTTCCAGACTGCTTAAACTAGGAAAGAGTTTTCTACTCTACTGCTCTTTCCTAACCTTTTTCATCAATACTTAATAAAGCCCAATGGAGAAGTAGCTGAAAAATAAATATGAACTTTTCAAGAGTCCCAGAATTTCATATTATCATGCTAACCAAACCAGATATTTAGCAATTCATTTAAAACTTCAGCTAAATTTTTTTTGATTGCCTCATTAACTGCATGTGTTCCTTTCTCTGCTCAGCCATGGTTGACCAGGGTTCAAATTCCAACTGTCATTGGAGTGCACCTATCTTTTAGATTTCAAACCAAGCGGTCACATTAGAACCTCACAGCTTTAATGCTTATCAAGTTTTTTGTAGTTAAAGTAAGAGAAATGCATTGCCTAGCCCTCTATATTTTAGATAAAGAACACACAAATATCTGTTAAATATCATGAAAAAATGTGCATTGAGCTGTGGAAGACATCATTTACAGGTCAAGAAATTTTAATACCTGATTATGAATCATACTATTTTCCTGGTACTTTCTCTTTTAATCTGTAGCACAATGCCAAGATAAGCTTTCATTTTTTTAAATTAGCTTTATTGGTACATTTTAACTGTACTTTATGATCACATTCATCATTGAGAACTTGTACCTGTACATGATATATCTTAGATCTTGTTTTTTCCCATTCTCCTTCCCTCTCTTCCACCCCTCCACCCTTTCTTATTTACAAAAGCTTTATTTCCATTTGGGGAAAGGAAAGAAGGGAAATAAAAAAAATACAAGCTTTCATTTTGACCACTGGGCAGTAGGAAAGTGGGAACAAGAGAGGTTAGCAAATATCTCTTGCTCCAGGTGATGGCACAAGGGAGTTCAAACCGGGATGCAAAGTTGGAACCTGTACTTACAAACATCATATTATACTTCAATGCATGGCTTGCAGTGATTTGAAGACAATTTAAGCTAAGGATCTCAATGTTCCTACTATTTTCTACATTTACTTTTACATGAGAAGTGGAAAGGAGATGAAATAGACTCCCTAGTTAGTGTTCCCAACTACAAAAGGAGGAAATCCAGATTCTATGATGAGATTTAAAATTGAAAGGCAAAGGCTGTTTTCTAAAGCATGTATAAGACTTGTGTAACTTTAAAGTCTAAATTTAGATACTTAGCACTGAGTATCTCAGCTTTAGCTTCATATTTAAATGAGAATTTCTTAGTCATAAAGTGAGACTTATGAGATGTAGAAGTATTTGCTTTTAATACAAGATTATGAATTTGGAAGAAAAATTATTCTTTTTTCCTTTTTCTTTTTTGGTCCCAGGAATCAAACTTAGGGCCTTGCGCTTGCTAGACAGGTGCTGCACTACTGAGCTGCAGAAAAATTATTTTTGAAGCAGTAGTAGTCTGACATTAAAATATTGAAAGGAGAGCTTTATATAAGGACTGAATATTAAAAGTGATTGAAATCAAAATTAAGATGCACATAAGCTAATTGTGAAACAAAATACATAGGTTCATATTAAGCCAGCAGGAGATAATTTGAAATGGATATTTAATTTGAAAGTTTGATTTGAATTATTATATCATGCATATTGTAATGAAAAACATTTAATATGAATATATGATATATAAATTACATTAAAATATCTATGTTTTATCATGAAGTCAGAAATACTGTCATTTCCTAAAATATTTATGTGTCCTAGAAACTCTTCAAAGGTTATTTGTTTTGCTGCTGTATAGGTAGCCACAAAATGTCAAGTATGAAGGTAAGGTAAGGGCAACTTTGTTTAGGGCATAAAAATTATATGGTGGAAGTAAATTATTATAGAATAAATTTTAAAAAGAAAGAGTGAATTACAAAATCAGGAAATTCTATCAGAATTATTCAGGTCACATTTGGTTACATATTAATTTACTTCAGAAGTTTATAAGTATAGATAGTTGGTATCATTTAAGGACTAGATACTAAATTCCCATAGATTCTATAAATAATAAGTGTTCAAATTATACATTGATCAGATAAGTAGATAAAGGTCTTTTAATTTAATCAAGAAAATTATTTTAGGGCACAATTTAGATTTGTTTATACATTGTACAATTATTAATCACTTATGCAGTATAAATTACCTTAACAGATGATATAACAATAATAAAAATGAAAAAAATATGACAAATTATATTGAGGATACATCTATTCATACTTAACTTTTAATACTGATTATAATATAGACTCATATAAGGTTAAGCAATAGTTTTTCCTGAGTTGTTTTTTTCTGCTGTTATTGTGGTACTGGGGATCAAACCCAGGGCTTTGCCCATGTTAAGGAAGATAACCACTGCACTGCATTCCTAGCTCTCTGAGGTTCTAAGGTTGGCTTCTGTATAGAAAGTTAAGAAAATAAGATGCTGGAAATCTTTTTTTAACAAAACAGCTATATAATCATTATGTTTTTTATCTCTTTTACAAAGGATCAAGGGTTGCATTCTTAAAAAGGGTTGACTTGTCAAAGCAAATCTCTGTAAATCACAGATCTTTCCTAGCACCGAGCTTTACCAAGGATTAGCAAGGATGCAAACAAAAACTAAAGACACATCACTCTTCAGAGAAACCTTGTGTCTATGAGACTTAGTAAATTTCTTAAAGTTCTCCCTGAACTACCTTCCTTCTGCAAGGTGACATTTAAATTTTGGAGAAACAGATGAGCCTTAATGGCATCTGCAATACATGTCAGCTCATGGGATGTCATTTAGCTTTGGGGATTACATTTTATTCTTTAATCAGATAGGAAATGTGCAGAAAAAGTGACTCAATTCTATTATGTAGACATCTGCAACCCATCAATTTGTAAATTATAAGTTTTTGTATGATAAAGAACATAGACAGATCATGTAAATCCTGATAAGTTAATTTTAGCTGTGAACTCCTTTTATCATCCTTTTGTTAAGGACCTTTGTTATGTAGTAATCATGACATTTTTTTCCAAAGTAACAAAAAATATAAGGAATAAGAAAAATACTGACATGAGCTTTAAATCATCCACATAAATATTTTGTTATCTTTCTAAAATAACCATTTCTTAGTATTACTTGAACCACAATTTAAATTTCATCTCATTAAAATATGATACTTTTAATACATTTCATAGCTAGCACAGTGAATTGTAGCCTGCACAAATAAATAAATTTACAAGGATCAGATCTTAGAATATCACTGATACATCTAAAGAAATAAAAGTAATAACAACATTCACAAAGCGATGACACAGTAAACATAGATGACAGATGTAAATTATCTAAAATTAAAAAGTAGACCGCCAATTATAACAAGAAAGTGAGATTGGAGTAGTAACTAAAAAGAGTAATAAAATATTTGATATGATTCTCAAAAATTTTGTTATAGATATTTATAAAGGAAAACTATATATACATACATAATTTAATGATAATATATGTCTACTTTTTCTTTGAGTATATTTAATGTAGATTACTAAAAATCAACTCAGCATATGGAACATGAAAACAAATGCAAAGAGGAATGAAAATAATAGCTCAGTAAAACAAATACTTTTTAGCTCCTGAAAATGGACTATCAATAAATTTTGGTGTGGGAAACATAAAAAAAAAAATTATTTTTAAATCCATTGAAGTTTTCTAAAAAACATGAATAGAGATGTCCAATAAGTAGTAAAAACCATAGTAGCTCATAAAAATGTGAATAAATCCAGCGAATGTGGCAGAAAAATTTTGACCCATACTCTTGAAGGGTAATATAAAAGAAAATATCACGAGAGTTATTTAAAGTGAAGATAAAACCAGTAGTGTTAATGGCAATGAAGAAATTGAGAATTTGAAACTGGTCTGGATTCATTCACTGATAATCTTTCCCATGACAGATTTGACCAAGTGATGAAGACATATAATGGGAAATTGTGCTGGGTAAAAACAGTGGAAGTAGAATAGCAGAAGAGAAAACCACACTGGCTTTATGAAAGGAAATACCAGAGAACAACTTTCAACTGTTTGGGAAATAAATTTTAAACACCCCAGTTTATCTGAGCTGTGGGGTGAGCCTAGATTTGTAGTCATTTTTTTTTATTTAAATTCTTTTATTGGTACATTGTAGGCATACAACACAATTACATTTCTCATTGGGAATTGTACCTTTACATAATGCATCTTGGTTCTTATTTTTTCCCCATTCCTAGCCCTCCCTTCACCCCCTCCACCCTTCCCTATTTACAAAGACTTTATTTCCATTTTTTCCATTTCTCAGCATTTTTCCTTTCCCTTCTTTCCTTTCCCCAACCCCTCCCACTACCCCTAACCCTTTGGACCTTTTCTTCATATTTTACATTATCGATTATTCATTTTAATCATTGGTACATTTTAGGTATACAATATGATGAAATTCATCATAGGAAATTTGCACCTTTACATAATCTCTTTTGGTTCTTATTTTTCACCCTTGCCCAGCCCTTCCTTCAACCCCTCCAGTACTCCCTATTTACAAAGATTTTGTTCCTATCTTTCCATTTTCTCATATTAATCCCATTCCCTTCTATCCTTTCCCCTAGCCCTCTCACTTCCTTCCCCTTTACCCCTTTTCTTCCTATTTCACATTACCTATTATACATATTAGTCCTTATTTACACTTTCAGTTTCTCACACCAGAGAAACTATTTGGTATTTACACATGTGTGTCCTATTTATTTCACTTAAGAGTATCACCTCAATGTGCATCCACTTAGCTATAAATGGCTCTAATTTCTCATTTTTCATGGCTGAGTAGTACTCCATTTTATAAAATAAAAACCACATTTTCTTGATCCAGTCTCCAGTTGATGTGCATTTGGGCTGTTTCCAAGTTTTAGCTATTACAAACTGTGCTGCTATGAACATGGGTGCACATATATCACTGTGGTATGATTCTTTTAATTCTTTGGGGAAGATTCCCAGCAGTGGAAGAGTGGGGTCAAATGGGACTTCCAGTCCTAGTTCTTTGAGGTATCTCCATACTGATTTTCACAGTGCTTGCACCAGTCTACACTCCCACCAGCAGTGGAGCAGTGTTCCTCTTTCCCCACAGCCCTGCCAGCATTTGTTATTGGTTGATTTCATGATAGCAGCCATTCTTTCTGGAGTAAAATGGAATCTCAGCTTTGTTTTCATTTGCATCTCTCAAATGACCAGTGATGTTGAACATTTTTTCATGTATTTCTTTGCTATTTCTACTTCTTTGTCTGAGAAATGTCTGTTCATTTCAGATGCCCATTTTTGGATTGGGTCTTTAAATTTGGGAGGTCTGATCTTTTTAAGTTCTTTATAGATTTGAGATAGTAGAACTTTGTCTGAAGAAGACCAGGTGAGGATTTTTTCCCACATTGTGGGTTGTCTCTTCACACTGCTGGTGGTTTCTCCTGCTGTGCAGAAGCCTTTTAGTAAGAAGAGATCCCACTTGTTGATTGTTTGTGCTAGTTCATGGGCAACTGAGGTTTTGTTCATAAAATCTCTTTCTACACTGATGTCTTCAAGGATTCTAACTAACCTCTGTTACAACTGGTTCAGAGTTTCTATTTTAATATTTAGATCTTTAAATCATTTTGATTTTAGTTTAGTACATGGTGAGAGACATAGGTCTAGTTTTAATCTTTAGCAAGTTGAAGCCCAATTTTTGCAGCACCATTTATTAAAGAGGCTATCTTTACTCCAGTGAGGGTGTTTGGCTCCTTTTTCAAAGATGAGATGGCTGAGTGTGTCTGGCATTGTTTCTGCATCTTCTAATCTGTTCCACTGGTCCTCAAGTCTGTTTCTTTGCCAGTACCATGCTGTTTTTGGCACAGTAGCTTTGTAGTATACTTGCAGGTTGGGGATTGTGATAGCCCCTACCATGTCTCTGTTACCTAGAATTGCTTTTGCTATTCTGGGTCTCTTCTTGTTCCAAATGAATTTTTGGATTGTTTTCTCAAGGTCCATGATGTATGCTGCTGGGATCTCAATTGGAATTGCATTAAATCTATATAGCAGTTTTGGAAGTATGACCATTTTCACTCTATTTATCCTTCCTACCCAGGAGCAGGGGATGTCTGTCCATTTTCTGATATCATCTTCAATCTCTCTTTTCAGAGTGCCATAGTTTTCAGAGAAGAGGTCTTTGATTTCTTTCCTTAGGTTGATTCCTAGGTATTTCAGTTTTTTGGATGCTACTGTGAAAGGAATTATTTGCCCTATTTCTCTCTCAGTGAGTCTGTCATTGGTGTAGAGGAAAGCTATTGATTTTTGTGTGTTGACCTTGTAACCAGCTACTTGGCTGAATTTGGTTATTAAGTCTAGAAGACTTTTGGTGGAGTTCTTGGAGTCTTCTATATACAGTATCATGTCATCAGCAGATAATGACAATTTGAATTCTTCATTTCCTATCTTTATTCCTTTCATTGCTTTCTCTTGTCTAAATGCTGTGGCTAATGTTTCCAGAACTATACTGAAAAAGAATGGTGATAGTGGATATCCTTGTCTTGTTCCTGATTTTAGTGTGAAGGATTTCAGTTTTTGACCATTTAGTATGATATTGGCTGTTGGTTTTTCATAGATGACTTCCATCAGTTTGAGGTAGAGACCATCTATTCCATTTTTTTGTAGGGTTTTTATCATAAATGCATATTGGATTTTGTCCAATGCTTTTTCTGCATCTGTGGAGATAATCATATGGTTTTTGTTCTTGGCTCTATTGATATAGTGTATTACATTGATTGATTTTCATATATTGAACCATCCCTGCATCCCTGGGATGAATCCCACTTGATCAGGGTGTGTGATCTTCTTGATGATCTTCTTCATTCTGTTTGCCATTATCTTATTAAGGATTTTTGCATCTATGTTCATTAGAGAGATTGGCCTATAGTGCACTTTTTTCAGTTGGGTCTTTCTCTGCTTTGGGGATCAAGATGATGCTTGCTTCCAGGAATGAATTTGGGAATATTGCTTCCCTTTCAATTTCATTGAAGAGTTTAAACAGTAGTGGCAGCAGTTCTTCTCTAAATGTCTTATAGAATTCAGCAGTGAAGCCATCAGAGCACAGGCTTTTCTTAGTCGATAAGTTTTTAATTACACTTTCAATTTTATTGGTTGATATTGGGTTGTTCAGAATTTTTAGGTCTTCTTTGTTCAACTGTGATAATTCATATGTATCTAGGAATCTTTCCATTTCTGTGTTGTCCATCTTATTGGCGTATAGGTTCTGGAAGTAGGTATTGATGATCATCTGGATTTCTGCTGGGTCTGTTGTAATTTCACCTGTTTTATTCCTAATTGCATGGATTTGGGCCTTTTCTTTCCTTTTTCTGGCAAGGTTGGCTAAGGGTTTGTCAATTTTGTTGATTCTTTCGAAGAACCAACTCTTGGCTTCATTGATTTTTTGTATCATTCTCTTAGTCTCCATTGCATTGATTTCTGCTCTGATCTTTATAATTTCCTCCCTTGTATGAGCTTTGGGGTTGTCCTGCTCTTCTTTTTCTACAAGCTTGAGGTTCAGCCTCAGGTTGTTTAATTGGGCTCATTCAATTTTCCTAATATATGTATTCATTGCTATGAATTTCCCTTCTAAGACTGCTTTCATTGTGTCCCATAGATTTCGATATGTTGTACTGTCATTGTCATTTAATTGAAGGAACTGTCTGATTTCATCTTTAATTTCCTCTGTGACCCACTGGTTATTCAGAAATGTGTTGTTCAATTTCCATGTGTTTATGAAATTTTTTGAGTTTATTTTGCTATGGATCTCCAATTTCTTCACACTGTGGTCTGTTAATATACAGGGGATAACTTCAATTCCTTTGCACTTACTTAAACCTGTTCTATATGTGAGTGTTTTTTGGAGCATGACCCATGTGCAGCTGAGAAGAATGTGTATTCTGATGTTGTGGGGTGGAAGACTCTGTAAACATCTGTTAAGTTCATTTGTTCAAGAGTTCGATTGAGTTCTAGTATTTCATTACTTATTTTTTGTCTAGTTGATCTATCTATTTGTGACAGTGGGGTGTTGAGGTCCCCCACTACAATTGTATTAGTGCATATATGACTTTTCATGTCCATTAGTATTTGTTTTATATAGGTGGGTGCACTAGTGTTTGGTGCATAGATATTTATGATTGTCATCTCTTACTCTTGGATTCTTCCCTTTACATGGATGTAGTGTCCTTCTTTGTCTCTCTTAATCAGTGTTGGTTTGAAATCTACTTGAACTGCAAAGAGGATAGCTACTCCTGATTTTTTTTCAGGTTCCTGTTGCATGGAGTATTGTTTTCCACCCTTTAACTTTCAGTGTATGAGTTTCCTTTTGAATTAAGTGTCTTTCTTGTATGCAGCATATTCTTAGATTTTGCTTCTTGACCCATTCTGCCAGTCTATTTCTTTTGATTGGTGAATTGAGACCATTAATATTGATGGTTATAACTGAAATATATCGACTTGTCATTCCCATGACTTTTTCTTTTTGTTGGGTTCTCCCCCTTTACATTTAATTTCTTATCATGCCAGATGGGTTCATTCTACTTTGCTTCCTGGGGTTGTGATCCTCAATGTCTGTTCCTAGGATATTGTGTAAAATTCTTTGGAGTGCTGGTTTGGTATTCACAAAGTTCCTAAGATGTTCTTTGTCATGAAAGTGTCTTATTTCTCCATCCATTTTGAAAGATAGTTTTTCAGGGTACATCAATCTGGGTTGGAGGCTGTTTTCTTTTAGGGCTTGGAATATGTCACTCCAAGCTCTTCTTACCTTGATGGTTTGTGTTGAGAAGTCTGCTGTAATTCTGATGGGCTTTCCTTTATGTGATTTGTTTCTTTTCTCTAACTGCTTGTAGAACTTTGTTCTGTTGTGTTTCTGGAATCTTAACAATTATATGCCTATGTGTAGATTTTTTTTGATCAAGGCTACTTAGAGTCCTATATGCCTCACTTATCTGTATGTCAAGCTCTTTTCCCTTGCTTGGGAAATTTCCTGCCATTATTTCTGTGAAGAGATTTTTTTATGTCATCTGGACACTCTCCTGTTTCTTCATTGAGCCCAATCAGTCTTATGTTATTCTTCTTTGCATCATCTAGCAGCCGCTGGATTGATTTCTCATGTTCCCTTATAATTTTGAAGCAATTTTTCTTTTCCTGGTCACTAATTGCAATCTTATCTTCTATATCTGAAATTCTGTCCTCACATTGGCTCATTCTGCTATGTAGAGTTTCAGTGGAGTTTTTCATCTCCTGGAAATCTATTTGCATCTGTTTTATGGATTCCATTTGTTTCCTATGATCAGATTCCATCATATTCCTGAGCTCCCCTCTAGATTTATTAGCCATGTCTTGCACTAGGGGCACAATTTCTCCTGTTATCTGAGAAATTATTTCTGATTTCCTTTTTTCCAGATCCCCTTTTGTTGCCAGTTCAGTGGGTCTGAGTAGTTGAGTATCAGAGTGTTCCATCTCATTTCCCATTGGGGTTGCTGTAGGTGATCTGGAAGTCTGGTTTTGAGACTTATTTACATGTTTTCCCATTTTGACTGGGGCGGGGGGCTGTTGGCACCTGCATGGATTACCTCCTCTGAGCTGGGAGAGGTGGGACAGGGGCCAGAAGCAGTGGTAGGGATGGTGGCCCAAAAGCCCTTTCCTATGGGCTGGGAGCAGTGGGAGGGATGGTGGCTGGGAATCCCCTTCCTCTGGACCAGGAGCAGTGGGATGGTAGCTCAGAAGCCCCTACCTCTGGGCCGGGAGTGGTAGGAGGGATGGTGGCCCAGAAGCCCCTTCCTCTGGACCAGAAGCAGGGGGACAGAAGGTGGCCCAAAATCCCTTTCCTCTGGGCTGGGAGCAGCGGGAGTGATGGTGACAGGGACGCCCCTTCCTCTGGACCAGGAGCCGTGGGAAGGAGGCTCAGAAGCCCCTACCTCTGGGCCAGAAGCAATGGGACTCAGTACCTTGGTCTGGTTGTCCGGTGTCCTCTGCGTCTTTGTAGTGTGGAACCAGGTTTCCGCCTGTCTGCAGGAGGGTGGTTTGGCATCTTCCCTGCGACTCAGGACCTTGGTAGTGCATGTGCAGTCCTGCCTGTCTGCAGCGGGCTGATTCAGCGTGTTCTGCATGACTGGTTTGTAGTCATTTTATTAGAAATTACAAAGTCTTATAAATGTTCAGTAATAAAGAAAATAGCTTTCACAGAATAACTGACTTATGATATTACATTCCATAAGGAGAAACAAACCTACTGTTCAATACATAATTAAGACAACATCCCAATCAACATGGGAAAGCTGGGTTCTCCAACAGATGATGATAACACAACCAGCCTGGCTCACTCATCAGGAGACACTAGCAATTCATCCACGTATTTCAGGGAAAACTGAAAGAAAGGAAAGGAAATATGTTAGAATGTTGTTGTTGTTTGTTTGTTTGTGTTTTGATGTGGAAAGTTTCTCAGTCACAAAATATTGAAGTATTGCTATTTAATAAATTCAGAAATTTAAAAAGTTATAAGCACAGACAAAAATCAAAATCTGGACAAAGTTTATAAGAAATATTAAATCACATGGCCATACAAAAGAGACAAAATAAAATAAAGTGATTGAAAAATTTTTTCATCCAGAAAACAAAACCAAAAATTTTAAGAAAATACATGTAAAATGTATAAAGTAGTTAATAGTTAGAAATATTTAAATAAAATGCCTTTAAGTACTATTCAGATCTTTGAATACACCTTCTGATGGTAAGGCCTGGCTTACTCATGAGTTTGTCTGGAATATAGATGTAATATAATTACATCAGGAGATTAATTTGGAATATTTACTAAGATTACAAATGGAGATTTTGAGTCTTTTTAAGATGTAGAAAATTGTGAGGAAAAATAATTCAAATCTTAGTTATGAAAATGAGACAAATAATTGCCTACACTTGTTTCCAGTAATGCTGTCTCATAACTGTTCCTTGTATATTTGAAGCCAGCCACAGGATTATTTTTGTATCCTATAGGATGCTTTGAATATTTTCCATGTTCTTCTTTCAAATATTTACATATACAAATCTTTGTTCATGTTTTGGCTTGCGTATCACTTCCTTATAGAAGGATGATCTGAACACATTAGTATATTTTTGTGTCTTCAGTTTTAGAATTAATATATTTTTTTACATCACAGTTCAAGTTAAATATCATTCTTTCATGAAAAGCGTGTTCTGCATAACTATTTTTCCCCACTATGCTTTGGATTTCTATATCAATAACTTCGCTTCTTGTTTAAACAAATGTCACAGCAAACACTGAGTTCCAGGATGATACACACTGAATTCTAGGATTATAACTTGTGTGTGTGTGGGTATGTGCTTGAACATACATACATGTTGTGTTTGTGAAAGAGTGAATATTAGAAATTTGAACATTAGAAATTCAGTATGTGTTAGAAATATTGAAAGATTTTGTTTCTTTAAGAGATGGGAATCTTATAACACAAGAAGAATGAAAGTTTAACACTTGAAATATTTTCCCACCAAATATACAGCAACACACGTACCCTTTGAAGACCTATTCTCCTTTGTACATTGGAATCACTCACAAATTGCAGGCTGTGAGGCCATTTACACTCTACAGGAAAAGCTTTCAATAATAGTGGGAAGCTTCTGAAGATTGTAACTAAAGTAACTTTTCCTTTGACCAACAAATGACCCTTACCACCTACACACTGTTTCAAGGAAAAAGATAACACCCAAAATTCTTTTGATTGTACTGTAGCAGCCATATTAAAAGTGAAAGACAATAGCAACAAAAAAGAAAACACTTTGAAGTGCTTTGCCCCTAAACAGAAATTTTCTAAGTAATTTTTAGGAACAAGGGAACAAGCTTTATATGTTTTTCTTTTTTCTTTTGTTAATTGTAAAATCATTCTGTCTGAGATACAGAAATGTCAGAAAAATAAGAGAAAATATGTTTTCAATTTTTATTTTGATTTGATGTTATAATTATATATGTTTACATATACTATATATAAAGTATGGAATAATCAAATAAAGATGATTAATATATCCATTTAACTGAAATACTTATTTGTGCATTGAAAAATATTTTCTTAAATTTTATTATAAGAGAAAAGAGGATAAAATAATAATATATTGTGTTTTCCCATAAATGCAATGGCACACAGAAGGGATGCAGTGCTTCTGGGTGAAAAATACAAACAAATTGTTATCAATTATGAAAATAGCACCTACAGGTAACAGAATGCCTTTCTGAAACTAGAATATGGCATGAGAATAATGTATTATCTCATTTGGAAAAATGTCCAGGGGAAAATAAAAGTTCAAATTTATTCCCTTACAGGATGCAGTGTCTACTTTGTTTTCCTCTATTCTTCTCTTTATCTCTGCTTGCTCACAGGGAGATCAGCTGTCTCCCAGGTGCCTGAATGCTTCCAGGTATTGATAACCAAACCATAGTTCTACAGAATATTTAGTAATCAGATGTCTCCATGATGAAGTACTTAGGAAAATAATGAAGCTTCTTGAGCTAATATAGAAATCAAACACACACACAAACACACACACACACACACACACACACACACACACACCCACACCTCAGAATCTCATCAGGCAGACATACTCTCTTGCTGGGCAGAACTGAGCAGAACTGAGACCAAGAAAAAACACATACCAACTGCTTGGAGCAAATATATCAAAGTTAAGGCATGACACTCAAGGTCTAAAGAAATGTTTACCCATATTCAGAATTCTCCCTCAAGTTAATCTCAATTTCACTACAATAATATAATTGGAATATTACCTCCTTGATATAGGGTTTGAGCTTTGTACTCTATTTTAATCAAATGTGGATATTTTTATAGTTTAATCATTATCTTTCTGTAGTATGATTTAATTTTAGTTTTGCAGATTTTACAAGAAGTGGCAGCTATTCATTTAGGTCAATGAATTTGATGGCCTCATTTAAAGGAAATATTAAAAATATCTAATATTTTTCCACTGCTAATGATGAAGATTAGCATTTTAATACAATCCTCCTTTTCTCTCCTACTCTCCCCCTATAGCACATCCTTGTATGTTTCAGTGGAACCATCTGTTTTAGAACCCATCTGAGACCACATGACATCTATTACCTAGATTTATAGGACAGGTAATATTTAGCCAAATTAGCAATCAGAATGCCTGAATGTTTTAACATCATTTATAATTAACTGCTGCATGTAACAACAAATAAGAACAGCAGCTGCAACAAAACTCCGATTAGGCAGTCAGAAAAGGGAATAATTCAGATTTATGCAAGGCCCCCAATTCATCTTCAAGCCATAGAATAGAATCTCTGTAATAACCCAAGTAGACCACAGCATACAACATACTAAACTTTAGCATAGGTAGAGAATGCTTCTGAAAATGAGGCTTCACTCCAAATCAACCTAATAATTCCTGGAATTCAGGATCACACTTAAATTCTGGAGTTGTATGTACACCTCCATTGATTCAGAATCTACAATCCAAACTGGATTTATTACTGTGATTCCCAAAACTTCTAATTCTTCACTTGATCTTATCCAAAAGGCTGAGAAGTGATACAAAAAACCTTCCAAATATTTTCTTCTGTTTGTGGGATTTCTATACCATTGATTTTTGATAAAACTCTTGCTCTAAAACAAATCAAATAATTACATTGAACTCTTGACAGCAATGTACACCTATTAGTTTAAATAATTCCTTTAATAGATGAGGAAACAAGCTCAGAAATAGATATTTCTCTGAGTTTACTCAAAATGTAATAGAGAACTAGTCCACAACCACAATTTTTATTATACTTCCTAGCATTTTCAATATCATCTCTCTCTCTCTCTCTCTCTCTCTCTCTCTCTCTCTCTCTCTCTCTCTCATTTTTTAGGCAGTTGTATTAGTTACTTTCTCTCTTTGCTGAGACAAAATATCCAACACCCAAACTAAAGAAGGTAAGTTTATTTTAGCTCACAGTTGGTTTGTTGAGGTTTGAGTCCATCGTCCTCTGGCTCCAAGGCAGGTGGCACAGCAGAAGGGCATCACTGAGGAGAAATGGCCTAAGACAATCAGGGAGTGGACAGCAAATAGCAGGCAGCAACAACAAGCAGCAGCAGCCTTCTTTCTGTCCCTTACATTCCATCCAGGCTGTAAGCCTATTGATTGATGCCACTGCACCCAGGGTGGGGTTTCCATTATCCACCCCCTTAATGCCAGCATCATACCCTTAGTGCCAGCATCACACATTTAATCTACATTCACATAACCTAGATCCAGCCACCTTCAAATGCATGAAACACTGGGGATTTAGCTCAGTGGTTTCACACCCTGCTGTGCAAGGACCCGAGTCCGATCCCTGGTACAAAAAAAAAAAAAAAAAAAAAAAAAATCAAATGCATGAAGCTTTGGGGGAACATTTTGATACATGTCGTAACAGCAGTGCTGGGGATTGAACCCAGAGCCTTCACATTGAGGTCAATTTCCATGGTATTTTGTTTTGTTTTGTTTTGTTCGTACCAGGATCAAACTCGGGACCTTATACTTGCAAGGCAGGCAGAGGAACCACTGAGCTAAATCCCCAGCCCTCTTTTTTTTCTTTTGAAACATGGTCTTACTAAGTTGCTTAGCTGCCCAGGCTGGGTTTGAATTTATGATTCTGCTGCCTCAGCCTCCCAGAGCATATTTTAGTAATTCATATTTGCAGTACATAATGATTACATTTTTGTGAGGAGTTGGCACACATCCATGATGCATCTTGATTCTCTTTTCACAACTTCCCTCCCTCTCTGTTCCCTTCATCCCCTTTCCTCTTTCTCTTAGCCCTTTCTCTTCTGCAAAATCTCTCTCTCTTCATTTTCTATTGTCTATTTTTATCTTTCTCTTTATTGATATTTTGTGTTTCTTGTGTAAGAGAAAGAATATGATGTTTAAATGTGTGTGTCTACTTTATTTGACAACATTGTGGTCTCAAAGTGCATCTATTTTCCTACAAATTACTTAAGTGTATCCCTCTTTATGGCACAGTAGTACTCCATTGTCTATAAGTACCACATTTTCTTTGTTTATTCATCTGTTGATTGACAGAGAGACTGCTTTCAAGATTTAGTTATTATGAGTTGTGCTGCTATAAACATGAGTATGCATGCACCATTGCAATGTAATGCCTTTAGCTCTTTCAGAAAGATTCCTCGAAGGGAAATAGCTATGTCAAATGAAATTCCCATTTTTAGTTTTTTAAGGAACCTCCACACTGGTTTCCATAATGGTTGTATTAGTTTATGTTCCCATTAACAATGGTTCATTTTTTCCTGCAACCTTTCTAATATTTGCTATTATTTGATGATACACATTTTAGAATATATAAAGAACTCAAAAATTTAGGTCCTGCAAAATAAAAGACTCAATCAAAATTGGGCAATTGAAATGAATAGACATTTCTCCAAAGAAGTACAAGTAGTCAGTAAATTCAAGAAAAAACTGCTCCATATGTCTGGCTATAGGTAAAATGTAATTTAAAACAACCATGAGGTGCTATTGTATTTCAAAAGTAGCGATATCATAAAGAAATGTCTCCTATTTTCAAACAAATTATCTATGGTTGTAAAATCCAATCCATGTTATAAAAGAAAAATAAGTTATTTTATTTTGCAAATAATAAAATCACTAATAATAGTACTAGTAATATTAGTTGTCATCAATATTCATTTTGACATAACTTTTTGCATACATTTCAGTAATTATTCAATGCATCATTTAATCCTATTGACAGCCTTCAAGGTACATAATCTTATCCCATTTTCATACACAAAGTAACATAGATTTGAATTTATTAAAAACTTGTTATATTTATTGATAAAAATTGGAAAGGTACAAATCAATGTCCTTTGGAGAAACAGATACAAATTTTCTTTTTGTATTGTTTTTGGACTGGGTTATTTTTGAAAGATAATGGGGAAAAAGGTGACTGGTACAAGGATTGTGAGACTGCCAATCACAGTAGTTAAATTCTGTGTCTTTAAATTAACACCAGGTCCATTTTCCCTTAACTTTCACAACCACTTGGAAGGATTCCTCTCTGGTACTACTTGGATCTGACAAAATTGTTGATCACAGCATTGGTTGTTGGAGTGATGATTGTTTTGAATACAAATGACTGGAAACTACCTAAAACCATTACTCAAAATGATAATTCATTGATGTAGATTGAATAGTAAATGTCTATTTACAATGAATGTATAAAGAAGATATAATATATGTAATAAAATAATATTCATCCTTAAAGAAGGAAAGCCTACAACATGCAAAAGCATAGGGTACTGCTACATGAAATCAGTCAATCACAGGAGAACAAATATTAGTCCCCTTCCATGAGATATCAAAATTATCCAGAGAAACAGAGTAGTACAGTGGTTGCTGAGGCCTGGAGGCCACTCCAGAAAATTTACAAAGTTTCTTGAGATCTTCTGTCCATTATTCCACCTCTATTGTGCACTTAATTTGTTAAGAGGATACGTCTCAACCTAAAGATTCTTAGCAAAATGGAAAGTGAAGGAAACCAATAATTACCTGAATTCATGTTTAGGATTTATTGTAATGTAATGGAGATAGGTGGGAAATTTCTATGAGGCCATATTTAAAAAGGAATTGAAGCTGGGCATGGAGAAGCATACACTTATAATCTCAGCACTCTGGGATCTTGAGTCAGAAGGATCACAAGTTCGAGCCCCAAATGGACAATTTAGTGAGATTTTACCTCAGAATTTTTAAAAAAAGGATGTAGTTCAGTGTGAATTCCTGGGTTTAATCTTCAGTAGTGAAAAAAATAAGTTGGCTATAAATGGATAGTTGTGATAATAAAGTTAAAAATGATATGTGAAATCCAGTGTACATTCTCTTCATTATTTTATAATTTCTTTGGTGAAGGGTTCAATACAAAATAAAAATTACTTCCTTAAAGCAAAATAAATGAGACCAGGTCAACAAATACATTGAATAATTAAATAAATTTTGACTACATCAAATCTTATAAAATTATTTCAGGTGAAGTATAAATATAAATGTAAAGGATGGAACAATAAATATTTTAGAAGATGATACAGAAAATGTATCCTTTTTTACATCTCACTTTATTTTAGTATCTTATAGTTTGCTTTTTTCTAGTCTCTGCTATTGATTATACTATTTTTATTACACAATTTTCAATTTCACTTTTCATTATTCTTCTTCCTGTTTTTACCATTTACTGAGATTATCCAATGGAATAATTATTTAATTTATTGCACTTTTTAGCTCTACAATCTTTGTCTTTTTTAATACATCCGGTCATATCAGACATACATCAATAAGTTTTTTTCAAAATGAAACAGTTAAGCTCAGCAAATGGCTCAGTTAACTAACACTTGAGTAAGAATGTAGGTGAAAAAAAGACATAATGAAAAAATTACTTTTAAGATTCAGAACTGTTGTGAAATTCATTAAGTGAGATGAATTTCATTTAGTATTGCAAACCTAAAGTGATCTCATCATACAAAGGGTATATGTGCTTTTTGATTGTTTGTTTGTTTGTTTGTTTTATATTCTCAAGGGAGAATTCCAGAAAAGAAAGTACAATTTCAGGCAGAGTTTATTGTCAAATAGAGATAAGTGGTCCTGAAGCATATCTTTGTAATTTTTATTAATTAGACAGGCCAACCTGCCTTACAGAAAATACTAAGGAAGATCTTCACCAGAAATGAAAGGACAGCAGAGGAGATTTTCTTTTCATTGAGTTTATTGATGCATTTTAGGTGTACAATACAGTTACATTCATCATTGGGATCTTGTACCTTTACATGATGTACTTTGGTTCTTATTTTTCCCCATTCCCCTGCCCTCCCTTCACCCCTTCCACCCTTCCCTATTTAAAAAGACTTTATTTTTTTCACTTTCTCATACTTTTTCTTTTTCTTTCTTTCCTTTCCCCTACCCCTCCCACTTTCCCTACTCCTTTAGACCTTTTCTTCCTATTTCACATTATCAATTATACATTTTGATCATTACTTACACTTTTAGTTTTTCACACACAGAAACTATTCAGTATTTACACATGGGTGTCCTATTTATTTCACTTAAGAGTATGGCTTCAATGTGCATCCACTTAGCTATAAATATCTCTAGTTTCTCATTCTTTATGGCTGAGTAGTACTCCATTTTTTTTTTAGTACTCCATTTTATAAAAAAAAAAAACAAATCTTCTTTATCCAGTCTCCAGCTGATAGACAATTGGGCTGTTTCCAAGTTTTAGCTATTACAAACTGTGCCACTATAAACATGGGTGTGCATATATCACTGTGATACGATTCTTTTATTTCTTTTGGGAAGATACCCAGCAGAAAAATATCTGGGTCAAATGGGACCTCTAATCCTACTTTTTTAAGGTATCTCCATACTGATTTTCACAGTGGTTGCACCAGTCTGCACTCCCACCAAAAATGAAGAAGAGTTCCTTTCTCCCCTCCCCCAAACAGCATTTGTTATTGGTTGATTTCATGGTAGCAGCCATACTTTCTAGGATGAGGTGGAATCTCACCATTGTTTTCATTGGCATCTCTTGAATGAACAGTGATGTTGAACATTTTTTCATATGTTTATTTGCTGCTTTTACTTCTTTGTCTGAGAAATGTCTGTTTATTTCAGATGCCTATTTTTGAATTGGGTCTTTATATTTGAGGTGGTCTGATTTTCTTTTTAGTTCTTTACATATTCTAGATAGTAGACCTTTGTCTGAGGAACAGCTGGTAAAATTTTTTTTTCCACATTGTAGGTTGTCTCTTAGGACCAGAGGAGATATTAAATCCATATGAAGGTCAAAGAACAGAAAGAAAAGTAACTAGACCAGCATTATGAAAATCAGGATAAAAGTATCTTCTCTGAAGTTTTTTGCTTGGTTTTCTGCTTTTTAATAAATGTACTTATCAATTTTATACATCTAGCTCTTTAATTTGTGAAATAATAACAATATGAATAAAAATATGAAGGAGGGAGGTAGAATGTATATTGAAGAAAACTTCTATAGATACTGAAATTAAGATAATAGTAACTAGAGGGTGATTGTTGTAGATTGAGATGTAGTTTCATAGGAGATAAGCTGGTGATTATACACATATACATCCACATATAAATATTTGTACACATAAGGACATAGTGTCCTTGTGATATATAAAATTATGGTCACAAAGACCTTGTTTACATTTTTATCCTCTTCTCATATTTTTTCCTTTCCCTTTTTTCACTTCCCCTACCCCTCCCAATTCCCCTGCTCTTTTAGACCTTTTCTTCCTATTACACAATATCAGTTATACATTTTTTCAATTACAATATTAAGACCTAGGAGACATTACCACAAATTTTACAGAATTTAAAAAGATATAGAAAGCATATTACAAAAATCTTTTTTGAAATAAATTTGACAACTTCTAAGAAGTACCTTGGAAGACTAATGAAACTAACTCTGGAGGAAATATAAAATTTGAATAGCACCTGTTAAGGAAAGTATATTCCTAGCTTAAAAACCTACCTATATGACAAAAGCAGGCTCATAAACATTTTAACTGATAAATTATATCAAACAATTAAAGCAGAAAAAAGAAGGAACATTTCTCCCCTTATTTTAGGAACTCAACATTGTGTTAATCCTAAAACTAGATAAAGATAATAGAAGAAAAAAGTATGAACATAGATAGAAGTTTGTTGAACAAAACAAACTATTAGAAGTCAGATCTGGCAGGATGCAGAAAGTGATTTTATTATAGGGATGGCAATGTTGGTTCAGCATTGGAAGATCCACCCCCAAAAGTCATCATTTTAATGGAGGAAAGGAGAAAGCCATATGATCCTGTCACTAGTTGGAGAAAAAGTATTGGACTAAATTCTACAGCTGTTCATGGTAAAAGCTATCAGGAGAGTAGAATTAGAACAGAACTTTCTCAACAGACTAAAGACATGTACTCCACACTTCCAGTAAGAATACCTTATATAAATGGAGATGATACAATGCTTTCTCCTTAAGGTGGGGAACAAGGGCAAATAGGGAAGGGAGGGCAGGGGAAGGGGAAAAAAATAAGAACCAAGAGACTCATGTAATGGTACAAAATCCCAGTGATGAATGTAACTGTATTTTATAGCTAAAATGTAACAATAAAGTTAATGGGGAAAAAAAATACCGAATAGCTTCTCTAGTGTGAGAAACTGAATGTGTAAATAAGGATTAAAAGGATTAATAATGAATAATTGATACTTTGAAATAGGAAAAGGTCCAAAGGAGTAGGGGTGGTGATAGGGGAAGGGGAAAGGAAAGAAGGGAAAGGAAAAATTATGAGAAAAGAAAAAAATGGAAACGAAGTCTATGTAAAGAGGGAAGGGTGGAAGGGGTAAAGGGCACACAGGTGATGGGGGAAAAAAATGAAAACCAAGATACATCATGTACAGGTTCAAACACCCAATGATAAATGTAAACATATTGTATACCTAAAATGTACCAATAAAAGAATTTAAGGAAAAATAAAAAAAATTAAAAAATCAAAATCAAAAAAGTAAAATTAAAAAAATAAAATTATGGTCACAATATAATATGATGAATTCAAAAGTAGGTGTCTACTAGGGTCTCTGTGAGTTCTGAGCACAATCTCTTTCTGTGCTGAGTAGGTGATAGCTGTTGGGAATTCTAGGTAAACAGGGGCAGAGAATCTCAGGATTAAGGGACAGAATAAGCCACTAGACAGAAGACAGTTCTAAGCTTACACATAGAGTTGAAGCAGCTGGGAGCTCATTAAATGTCAATAGTAAAAATAAGGGAGGGATTATGTATGAAGTTAGAGAAAATAAAACATTAGAAAATTATTTTTGAGGAGGAGAACATTTATTCATGACTGAATTTGATAATTCTGCTCATTATTTGTTCAGGTACAACAAATGATTCTAAAACACAGTTGTGTAAATAATATGCCATTTATGTTCCACAGCTTTGTGAGTTGCAAGGCTCAGCTGGACAGTTGTTTCTTGATGTCTCCTATTTAATGGCCAAGAGATAGCAGCTGAGGTTGGAGATCTGCAAAATCTTGACCTCTCTGTGCATCCAAGGAATGCATTTGCTCATGTTTGGGCCACATCAGCTAGGAATGGAGGGAGGTGTTGTGCATCTTTTGGCTCTGTATGCCTTCCCATGGTATGATGGACTCAATGAAGTCAGTCCTTTGATTTTGGGGGGCTGGCTTCACCCAGAGCTTTTGTAAAGAGGTCAAGATGGAAACTATGAAGGATTCTTTATCATGCAGCCTTATAAATCACATTCTATAACACTTGTACAATCCTGTCACATCCTGTTGGCCACACAGAGACATTTCAGAATCAATGTAAGGTACAAACCATACCAGAATGTGGCTCTGATTGTGGGATATCCACTGAGACCAGCTGTCATGTGAACACCACATGGACAGGAATGGTATAGAGGGTGGAGGATTGTGTGGGCTAGAATATTGATGATGATGGCCTAAACAAAGGAATTAACTATATCAAGTAGAAATAGAGAAAGGAAAATAGACAATAAAATTAAGAGGATATTATTAAGAATAAAGACAGAAAAAAGAGACCAAAAAGACAAGCAAATCTCTACATCCTCAATTTAGGGGTTTACATGATTAGATGATGACAGCTGCAACTGAGACAGAGAATAAAGTTAGAGGATTCTCTCCTTGCTTTTTGATAAGGTCTTGTATTAAACATCTAAAAAGTATTACTGGGTCAGGGATTTAGCTCAGTGGTTCCGGTGCCTGCCTCGCAAGCACAAGGTCCTGAGTTCAATCCCCGGTACCAAAAATAAAAAATAAAAATAAATAAATAAAAAGTATTATTGCACAGATGCTATGTTGGTTGAACTCTACTTTCTCTATTGGAGTGTAGATTCTTTTGTCAAGTGACAAAAGTAGATAAATCATAATTTTCAGTATTTAATATGCAAACTGGTGAAATAGCTTAGGAGAAATTTGAAGTTAAACTCTTGGTAACTTTTGCATAAATTATTTTTAAGTAGTTTAAGAAAATGTTTATAAATGTCCTCATTTAAGTCTATTGTAATATCATTGCTATGTTTGAAACATGCTTAATTTTTCACTTTTGAACAAATGAAATACTGCACTTAGTATTCTTTCATTTAGTAGGCCACATTCTGTGATCAAAATAGTTTAGCTGAAAAATGGAAAAAGTGTTTCTATTATAGATATTTTTCTTAAAATGTAAGCAAAGTTAAACCTATTTTTCAACCTTCATATCAAGTTTATTAGCTTATAAATATATATATTTTAATGCAGGATAGGATGAACAAGGAAGTCTTTAGAAAATGTAATAATATTTAAATGAATTTCATTTATATGACCCAACAGAATTTTGAAGTAAGATCTAAGTTGAAAGAGCAAAGCAAAGAGGTATCAGAAGGGCATTAAAAATCTGAGATGAGACAAATCATTTCGAAGGAGAGAAAGTGTGATCTGAGCACAGGGTGAGGGAGGGGAGAATTGTATAAAGTGCAATTAGTCACATGTCCTTTCCCTTGGCTTCTACTGAGTTCTCCTTGTGCAGCTTTTACAAATCTACCATCAAACAGATATATGTCACTGACTTTCTTGAATAATACGTAAGCTTATACATGGCAAACTGTATGGTTTCTTATGTCCATCTCCAATTCCAAAACATAAATATCTGGAAAATAAAGACTACATTCTTATTATGTAGGAAATGATTCTTGTCAAGATCATTTATGTTAATTTTGAGTATTTTAACATAAAAATGGAAGATAAACATATTAAATATGTAACTGTTTAAAAGGCAACAATCTGAAATCAACAACTACCTCTTCTCTCACCTCCATTATTTCTTCTACCCTACTGCTGGCTTCCTGAAGTTCAGAAACAAGGGTCCCTACATTTTCTAAGCCTAGCTAGCTCCTGTTGAGACCTCTCAACTGCTCTTTGCACTCTTGAAATGTTTCCAACCACCTTGCAGATGTTTCTTCAAATGTCACTCCTTCAATAAGACTGTCATTGTTCACATTGTTTATAATTTGACTCCCCTTGTCTATTTTGTTCCTAATTCTTTTCTTCAGTTTAAATATTGATTGTTCTTATTACCTGTTATTTTTCTGCCCTTTGGAGTATATAACATCTATGAGTCTGAATTTTGTGTTTTGTTCAATTTCATTTGAGTACTTAGAAATGAAAATGGGTCATAGTATAAACTTAACAAATATTTATAAATAAAAAGATCACTTACTTTGATTTGAAAACATCATTTTTATATTGTTAAGCTTAATAAAAATATGGAACTTATATTGCTTTGGATCCAATTAAATTTACTCATGATTTTCTCTCATTAACTTCTGACACCTGACATAGTTTGTAATTTTCCCCACATACTTTCTAAGTGGAATCTCAGATGGCATTTCAAGTGGCATATCTGGGACCGTATAGTCCCTTGGTAATTATTCTATATTTTGTTCCCTAAAGGCAGGGTATAAGAAATCTGTTCCTTCTTCTTCTCCTAAAATGTTTCAAGTAAAATATCCATGAAAATAAATTGTTGTCCAGACATTCAATGAATACAAAACTTAGTTACATTATTAAAAGTCCTGTAGTTGCAGCCTTCAGACTAAATAAATGGTGGTTTGTGTCATCCAGATTTTCCACAATGGCTAAAACCAGCTGTGATTCCTCATAGAGCCAGGCACCTGCATCCTCCACTTTTTGTTCTCATAATTTTCAAGCATGTGTTCACTGAGTATAATGTAGAATGTCACATGAGGCAGAGATGCCCTAAAAACATCTCATTAACCAACCCCTGAATTCATAACTAGTATGCCTGTGGCATAGCACATCCTAAATTATGTGATCACACTTCTATTTCATTTCAGTTAGTAGAGTTTTCCTCCCAAAAAGAATCTTCTCTGATATAAGATGAATTAATTTAGTTGCATTTCTATTACAGAAATTATGTGATAACTATTTTGACTAAACTAAATATTTTGATTTTCAGGACTGTCCTTTGAATGTTTATTCCCCTTTATATTAGATAGACTCAGCTTCCAAGGAAAAAGCAAAGACACTTAATTTGAATGCACACCTGCCTTAAATGCAATCTATTTTAGAAAGTATCAGTCTGAGTAAGTATGGAACTTTCTTAAGCATAGGTGAGTGGTAGGATCAGAGAGTGCAATTTCAAATTACATTAAGAAGAATTATTACATTTTAAGCAATTTCAAGGCCAAAACTTGCATATTTTTCATCTTTACATTACTATTCTTTCTCAGGATTTGCTATGAGAAGTAGATGCAAAACATTGAGATGAAAAGTGGCCACAAAGTAAGAAAATTTCCATACAAAAAATGCATTATCTAATGTGAGGAAGAAGGTACTTAGAACTCTTTCAAAAAAGAACTAGCAACACTACTAACATGAGTATCCAATGATTTTTGCACTTTTATGATAATAAATTTTCAGTGCACATTCTTAATTTATGGAAAAATAACAAAATATTCAAAGGGTGTGAATTACAAAATTATTGTTTTATTGTTCTAAAATATAGAGCATGTATATTCAGTGCTATAGTCATAAATTTCATTATCTTATATTTATTTCAACAAAAAAGCTTGGTATTGTTGGGCTCATGACTTTTGTGAAGATTATAAAAGTAAACTTAATTTGTGTGAAAATACCTCAATCTCATATTAATTAATGTATTATGAACTGTTTAATACTTTCAAGATAATTATAATGAATATGAACTTTGTCATATTCATTAAGTCTGACATGCTATAGTATGTGTATTATAAAATGGAAATTAAATTAACCCATATTGTTTAACTGAATATGTTATTATATTTAAACATTTGATCCATGATTTTATTGAAATCTTGAGTGATCATATCTTAAATTATGTTGCCAATTTATTATTTTTTACTATATTTCATCAAAATGACTATTCCCTTCTTGACCATTGAAGATGTCATAGAAATGTGAGAACCTCTTTGTCTTCTGGAAGATAAATATTTTTAAATAATTCATAACTACTGATACTGTTTGTAATTATAAAATTTTTTATTCCCAGAAAAATCTTGATTGATTTTTTATATGTATTATATATATATGCGTGTGTGTGTGTGTGCATGCACAGTGTTTATATTAAGGTAACATAAACAATAAGATAGAGGAAAAACAAAAATAAGTAGATGGACTTAAGTATTTTTCAATAATATCCTCTTCTCACATTTTAGAACTTTATTATTATACGGTGTGTCTATCATGTGAGTCATAAACTTGTGGTTCCACCTTTTTACAAACTGAAAACCTATGTTTTCAGTTGTTTATAATCATAAAACCAATTGATCTTTGGACAAATGTTAAGATTTTATGTATTAGTGAGATTCTGAAAACTTCCAAACATTTTATAACACTAATTCATTTTTCAGCATCAATGCATTCAAATAGTGATAAAATTAATATCAAATAGGACTTTGTGGTAAATAGTAAGGCATTATTGAGACTATATATAAAATAAATCTTCTATTAGAAATGGGAAGAATTACACTGCAGTTAGCTGGAACAGACACAGAGGCCTATAATAACAGAATGTTCAAACAAAAGTCATACGGACACTGGGAGAAGGGCTAACACAGTGGGGTAAAACAAGATTATACATTTTGAAACTGCAGGTTGAAATGATGTAGAATGTACAGGGACTGCTTCAGTTAATGAATCTTCAAATATGCCAGTTTAGTAGATTTTAAGTTATATATGAGGTAATTGTAATACACTTGTTAATATAATCTTCAACACAAATTTTCATTTGGACATTTGTAAAAATATAAACATCATTACACAATTTTAAATTGCCAACAAAAATAACTATCCAGTGCCCATGAAAAAAATATTTTATTCTGGTTCCACCACTCCTACCCCAGAGGAAGGGGGTTCCAGGACACCATTCCAATGCTCCCAGCCCAGACTAAGGGGCTTCCAGGCTACTGTTCCACCACTTCCAGCCCAGAGGTAGGGGCTTCTGGGCCACCATTCCACTGGTCTGAGCTCAGAGGAGGTGAGCCGCATGGGTGCCAACAACACCTCCCACCCCTGTCGAAATGAGAAGTAATAAATAAGTCTCAAAACCAGACTTCCAGATCACCTACAGAAACCCCAGAGGGAAATGAGATGGAACACTCTGATATTCAACCACCTGGACTCCTTGAACTGGCAACAAAAGAGGATCTGGAAAAAAATGAAATCAGAAATGATTTCTCAAATAACAGCAGAGATTGTGCCCATAGTGCAAAACATGATTAATAAGTCTAAAGAGGAGCTAAGGAACATGATGGAATCTCAACATAGGAAAAAAATGGAATCCTTAAAACAGATGCAAATAGATTTCCAGGAGATCAAAAACACCATTGAAAGTCTATACAGCACAATGAGCCAAAGTGAGGACAGAATTTCAGATATAGAAGATAAGACTCCAATTAGTGACCAGGAAAAGAAAAATTGCTTGAAAATTGAAGGGGACATGAGAAATCAATCCAACTTCTGCTGGACAATGCAAAGAAGAATAACATAAGACTGATTGGAGTCAAAGAAGAAACAGGAAAGAATGCAGATTACATTAAAAAAAAAAAAAAACTATTCACAGAAGCAATGGCAGAAAACTTCCCAGACAGGGGAAAAGAAATTGACATACAGATAAGTGAGGCATATAGGACTCCAAATAGACTTGATAAAAAAAAAAATCTACATATAGACATATAATTGTTAAGATTACAGAAACCCAACAGAAGAAAAAAGTTCTACAATCAGTTAGAGAAAAGAAACAAATTGCATACAAAGGAAAGTCCATCAGAATCACAGCAGTTTTCTCAATGCAAACCCTCAAGGCAAGGAGAGCTTGCAGTGACCTATTCCAAGCCTAAAAGAAAAACAGCCTCCTGCCCAGATTGATGTACCCTGCAAAATTATATTTCAAAATTGATGGAGAAATAAGATACTTTCATGACAAAGAGCACCTTAGGAACTTCATGAATACCAAACCAGCACTCCAAAAAATTGTAGATAATATCCTAGGAATAGACAATGAGGATCACAACCTCAGGAAACAAAGCAGAATGAATCCATCAGGTGTGACAAGAAATTAAATGTAAAGGAGGAGAATGTAACGAAAAGAAAAAGTCATGAAAAAGATAAGTCAATATGTATCAATTATAGCCATCAATGTTAATGGTCTCAATTCACCAATCAAAAGACATAGACTGGCCAGATGGGTTGAGAAGCAAAATCCAACAATATGCTGCATACAAGAAACACACTTAATTCGAAAGGAAACTCATAGACTGAAAGTTAAAGGCTGGAAAACCATACTTCATGCAACAGGAACCTGGAAAAAAGCAGGAGTAGCTATCCTCTTGGCAGATAAAGTAGATTTCAAACCAACACTGATTAAGAGTGACAAAGAAGGACACTACATCCTTGTAAAGTGAACAGTCCAACAGGAAGAGATGACAATCATAAATATCTATGTACCAAACTCTAGTGCACCCAACTATACAAAACAAATACTAACAGACATGAAAAGTCATATGTGTCCTAACACAATTGTAGTGGGGAACCTCAATACCCCACTCTCACAAATAGATAGATGAACTAGACAAAAAAATAAGTAATGAAATACTAGAACTCAGTCGAACTCTTGAACAAGTGAATTTAACAGATATTTACAGAGTGTTCCATCCCACAAAATCAGAATACACATTCTTTATAGTTGCACATGGGTCATTCTCCAAAATAGACCACATACTTGCTCATAGAACATGTTTAAGTAAGTGTAAAGGAATTGAAGTTATCCCTGTATATTATCAGACCATAGTGTGATGAAATTGGTGATCCATAGTAAAAGAAACTGCAAAAATTTCATAAACACATGGAAATTGAACAACACACTGCTGAATAAACAATGGGTCACAGAGGATAATAAGCAGAAATCTGACAGTTCTTTCAATTAAATGACAATGACTATAAAACATATCAGAATCTATGGGACAAAATGATAGTCTCATGCGGGAAATTCATAGTAGTGAATGTACATATTAGGAAAACACAGCAAACCAATTAAACAACCTGATGCCCAATTAAACAACCTCAAGCTTCCAGAAAAGGAAGAGCAAGACAAACACAAAGCTCATACAAGGGAGGAAATTATAAAGATCAGAGCAGAAAACAATTCAATGGTGACTAAGAGAATGATACAAAAATTAATGAAGTCAAGAGTTGGTTCTTAGAATAAACAAAGTTGATAAACTCATAGCCAATCTTATCAGAAAAAGGAAAGAAAAGGCCCAAATCCATGCAATTAGGAATAAAAAGGGTGAAATTACAACAGACCCAGCAGAAATCCAGTGGATCATCAATACCACCTTCAAGAAACTATATGGCAATAAGATGAGAAACACAGAAGAAATACACAAATTCCTAGATACAAATGAATTGCCAAAGTTGAACTAAGAAGATCTAAAAGTTCTAAACAAACCAATATCAACCAATGAAATGGAAAACGTAATTAAAAATTTACCAACTAAGAAAAGTCCAGGTCCTGATTTCTTCACTGCTGAATTCTATGAGACATTTAGAGAGGAAATACTGCCACTACAGTTTAAACTCTTCAATGAAATTGAAAGGGAAGCAATACTTTCAAATTCATTCCTGGAAGCAAGCATCACTTTGATCCCCAAAGCAGAGAAAGACCCAACCAAAAAGGAGAACTACAGGCCAATCTCACTAATGAACATAGATGCAAAAATCCTTAATAAGATACTGCCAAATAGAATGCAGAAAATCAGCAAGAAGATCATACACTCTGACCAAGAGGGATTCATGCCAGGGATGCAGGGATGGTTCAACATATGAAAATCAATCAATGTAATACACTATATCAATATGGCCAAGAATAAAAACCATGTGATTATCTCCATAGATGCAGAAAAAGCATTTGACAAAATCCAACATGCATTTATGATAAAAATTGCACAAAAAATTGGAAGAGATAGTCTCTACCTCAAACTGATAAAAGCCATCTATGAAAAACCAACAGCCAGTATCATACTAAATGGTTAAAAACTGAAATCCTTCACACTAAATCAGGAACAAGATAAGGATGTCCACTATCACCACTCTTGTTCAATATAGTTTTGGAAACATTAGCCATGGCAATTAGACAAGAGAAAGAAATAAAAGGAATAAAGATAGGAAATGAAGAAGTCAAATTGTCATTATTTGCAGATGACCTGATACTCTATATAGAAGACCCCAAGAAAACCACCAAAAGTCTTCTAGTCTTAATAAATTCAGTAGAGTAGCTGTACATAATAAGGTCAACACATAAAAATCAATAGCTTTCCTCTACATGAACAACAGAGTCACTGAGAGAGAAACAGGGCAAGCAATTCCTTTCAGAATGTCATCCAAAAACTGAAATACCTAGGGATCAACCTAATGAAAGATATCAAAGAACTCTGAAAACTATAGCACTCTGAAAACAGAGACTGTAGATGATATCAGAAAATGGAAAGATATCCCCTGCTCCTTGGTAGAAAGGATTAATGTAGTGAAAATGGCCATACTTCCAAAACTGCTATATATATTCAATGCAATCCCAATTGAAATTGCAGCAGGATACTTCATGGACCTTGAGAAAACAATCCAAAAATTCATTTAGAGCAAGAGACCCAGAATAGTGAAAGCAATTCTAGGTAACATAGACATTGCAAAGTGTATTACAACTCCTAATTTGAAACTATGCTACAAACCTACTCTGATAAAAACAGCATGGTACTGGCAAAGAAACAGACCTAGGAACCAGTGGAACAGATTAGAAGATGCAGAAACAACGCTAGACATACTCAACCATCTCAGCTTCAATAAAACAGCCAAACACCCTCACTGGAGGGAAGATAGCTTCTTTAATTAATGGTGATGGAGAAATTGGGTTTCAACTTGCCAAAGATTAAAACTAGACCTACATCTCTCACCATGCACGAAACTAAAATTGAAATGGATTAAAGATCTAAATATTAAAATAGAAACCCTGAACAGGCTGAAACAGAGGTTGGGTAGAACTCTTGAAGACATTGGTGTAGGAAAAGATTTTATGAACAAAACCTCAGTTGCCCATGAATTAGCACAATCAACAAGTGAAATCTCTTCTTATTCAAAAGTTTCTGCACAGCAAGAGAAACCACCAGCAATGTGAAGAGACAACCACAATGTGGGAAAAAAATATTCACTTACTTTTCCTCAAAGGTCTACTATCTCAAATCTATAAAGAACTTTAAAAGATCAGACCTCCCAAATTTAAAGACCCTATGCAAAAATGGGCATCTGAAATGAACAGACATTTCTCACACAAAGAAGTAGAAATAGCAAATAAAGATATGAAAAAATGTTCAACATCACTGGTCATTTGAGATATGCAAATGAAAACAAGGCTAAAATTCCACCTCACTCCAGAATAAATGGCTGCTATCATGAAATCAACCAATAACAAATGCTGGCTGGGCTGTGGGTAAAGAGGAACCCTCTTCCACTGCTGGTGGGAGTGTAAACCTTTGCAGCCACTGTGGAAATCAGTATGGCAATAACTCAAAGAAGTATGACTGGAAGTCCCATTTGACCCAGCTATTCCCCTGCTGGGTATCTTCCCCAAAGAATTAAAAGAATCATACCACGGTGATATATGTGCACCCATGTTCATAGCAGCTCAATTTGTAATAGCTAAAACTTGGAAGCAATCCAAATCCACATCAAATGGAGATTGGATAAAGAAAATGTGCTTTTTTTTAAAAAGACGGAGTACTTCTCAGCTATAAAAAATGAGAAATTAGAGGTATTTATAGCTAATGGATGCACATTGAGGCAGTACTCTTAAGTGAAATAAATGGGTCACACTTGTAAATACTGAATAGTTTCTCTGGTGGAGAAACTGAAAGTGTAAATAAGGACTAAAACATATAATAGATAAGGTGATATAGAAAGAAAAGGGGCAAAGGGGAAGAGGAAGTAGGAGGTGTCGGGGAAAGGAAAGAAGGGAATGGAATTAATATGAGAAAATGAAAAAATGGAAACAAAGTCTTTGTAAATAGGGAGGGATGGAACGGTTGCAGGTAGGGCAGAGGAAGGGGGGAAAATATGAACCAAGAGAGATTATGTAAAGGTGCAAATTTCCAGCGATGAACGTCATTATATTGTACACCTAATATGTACCAATGATTAAAATGAATAATTGATCATGCGAAATAGGAAAAGGTTCAAATGGGTAGGGGAAGTGGGAGGGGTAGGGGAAAGGAAAGAAGGGAAAGGAAAAATTATGAGATATGGAAAAAATTGAAACAAATTCTTTGTTAATAGGGAAGGGTGAAGACGGTGAAGGGAGGGCCAAGAATGGGGAAAAAATAAGAACCAAGATACATCGTGTAAACGTGCATGTACCCAATGATGAATGTAACTGTATTGTATACCTAAAATGTACCAATGAAAGAATTTGAGGAAAAAATATTTTAACCTTAAATATGGTGCAGTAATATTTATTTCTAAAATTAGAGATATTTAGCTGGGCATGGATGCACATATATAGTCCTAGCACTCAGGAAGCTGAGACAGGGTTGCTGTGAGGTCAAGGCCACCCTAGAATATATGGGAAGATCCTGTCTCAAAATATATATATACAAATACATACATATATATATATATATATATATATATATATACACACACACACACACACACACAAAATACAATAAAAGATATTTAAATGTTCATAAATAAAACCAAGTATATAAATCAGATTGTGGATAATTTTTAACATTCCCTGTCCTACCAAATTGAATCTCTCTCACTAATTGAGTTGTTTTCCAGAATTTAGAGGAAAGTTCATGGCTGTGTCAGGGACTTTAGAAATTCTTCAAAAGACAGTAAATGTACAAATACATGGTTAAGATCACATACAGTTTTCCCTGAAGTCGAAGACGATTTTTTCTTCAAATTTAGGCTTTAAATTATGAAGGATTTTAAATCTGTCCAGTCATAGTAATGGCTCAATGGTAGAGCACTTTTCTAGATGACTGATATCTCTGGTTTCATTCACCAACACACACACCAAACAAATGACAACAATAATACTGTCAATGAAATCAGTTTAGGAACTTGACATTTCCCACTGACTGGTATGATGCTTTTACTTATCTTATTCATAATTTTTTTTTAATTTAGAAAGGTGTTTCTACTTTCACACTCAACTGCATTGACGTGGCATACCCAGCCTTCTATTGTATGACAATTTGTGGATACTTGTAGATGAACCTCCAATTGTAAGAAATAATACAAGAACATTTATACAATTGACCCAGTTTTCCCCAACTAAAATATTTTGCCTAAAGTAGTACAATATCATCACCAGAAAAATATTGGTGAACTATGTAGTCCGCCAATCTTGCTGAGATTTCATCAATTTTACATACAACTTTTAATTTTATCATTACAGACCTCTCCCTCCTTCCACCCTGGAAACTACTAGCATGAGCTTTATTTCTCAAATTTTGGTATTTTGAGAAACTTAAATAGTGAAATTATACAGGATAAAATCTTATGAAGTTGGCTTTCTTCCACTCAGTGTAACCCTGTGGAGATCCCTGCAAGTCACTGAGTCTATCAGAATCAAGTAGTATTCTGTAGAGTAGTGTTGTATAGTATGGGTACTCCAATGGTTGATAAAGCACTTGAAGGACATCTAAATTGCTTATAGTTTTGATTATAACAAATAAAGCTTATAAAATATTTAGGTCAAGTCATTCAGTGAAATATATTCATTTCTTTGGGGTAAGTGTGCAAATGTAATATTGATTGATCATAGATTAAGTGAATGTTTAATTTTGTAAGAAACTTCCATTGACTTATCCAGTGAGTGTATCATTTTACAGTCATATCAGCAAGATATGGCTGATCCAGTTTTTGTTCATCTCCTCTAGCATTTTATATTGATGCTACTTTTAAAATTTCAGTTAGACCTAACAGGTGAGATATCTCATCATGCTTTAATTTTGTATTCCTTTAAGAACCAACAATATTGAACATAGCTTCACTTATCTGTTTTTATTAGTATATTATTGTCAATGAAACATCTTATGTCTGTTCCTCATTTTATTTTCTTTTTTTCATTAAGTTTATTGGTACATTTTATGTATACAATACAGTTACATTCATCATTGGGAGCATGTACCTTTGCAGGATGTAACTTGGTTCTTATTTTTTCTCCATTAACCTGCCCTCCCTTCAACCCTTCCACCCCTCCTTATTTACAAAGACTTTGTTTCTATTTCTTTCTTTTCTCATATTTTTCCTTTTCTCATGTTTTTCTTTCCCTTCTTTCTCCTCATTTATTTTCTAATGTTTATGTTTTGAAATATAATTTTATTTTGTATATCTATAGTGATCTATTTACCTACAATACCTTTAACTGTATGTGGTTTGAAAATATTTTCATACAGTCTATAGTTTCTTTTCACTGCATACCAGGGTAATGTTTTTGAATGTGATTAGATTTAATTTATCCATTTTTCCTTTATAGATTATACTTTTTAAAATTAATTTTATTGGTTCATTTAAGATACACAATATAATGACATTCATCATTGGAAATTTGGACCTTTACATAATCCATCTTGGTTCTTATTTTTCCCCCATTCAAGTGCGCTCCCTTTAACCCCTCCACCCTTCCCTATCTACAATGACTTTGTTTCCATTTTTTTTCCCATACTAATTCCATTCCCTTCTTTCCTTTCCCCTACCCCTCCTACTTCCCCTTCCACTTTGCACCTTTTTCTCCTATTTCACATTATCTATTATACCTTTTAGTCCTTATTTACACTCTCAGTTTCTCACACTAGAGAAACTATTTGGTATTTACACATGTCCTATTTATTTCACTTAAGAGTATCACCACAATGTGCATCCATTTAGCTATAAATGCCTCTAGTTTCTTGTTATTTCTGACTAATACTAGATTTTATTTTTAAAAAGCACATTTTCTTTATCCAGTCTCCAGTTGATAGGAAATTGGGTTGCTTCCCAGCTTTAGCTATCATGAATTGTGCTGCTATGAACATGGGTGCACATATACACATATATCACCGTGGTATGATTCTTTTAATTCTGTAGGGAAGGTACCCAGCAGGGGAATAACTGGGTCAAATGGGACTTAAAATCCAAGTTATTTGAGGCATCTCCATACTGATTTCCACAGTGGTTACACCAGTCTACACTTCTGCCAGCAGTGGAGTGGGGTTCATCTTTCCCCACAGCCTCACCAGCATTTGTTATTGATTATTTCATGATAGAAGGCATTCTTTCTGGGGTGAGGTGAAATCTCAGTGTTGCTTTCATTTCCACCTCTAGAATTACCAGTGATGTCGGACATTTTTTCATATGTTTATTTATTATTTCTACTTCTTTGCCTGAGAAACGTCTGTTCATTTCAGATGCCCACTATTGGATTGGGGCTTTAATTTGGGAGGCCTGCTTTTTAAAATTTCTTTATAGATTCTAGATAGTAGACATTTGTCTGAGGAACAGCTGGTAAAATTTTTTCCCACATTGCAGGTTGTCTCTTAGCTCTGTTGGTGGTTTCTCTTGCAGTGCAGAAGCATTTTATTGCAATGAGATTCCAGTTGTTGATTCTTTGTGCTAGTTCCCATGCTACTGAGGATTTGTTCATTAAATTCTTTCCTATGCCAATGTCTGAGAGTTCTACCTAACTTGTAATCCAGGAAGCTTAGTGTTTCTGTCTTAATATTTAGATCTTTAATCTACTTCAATTTTTGTTTAGTGCATGGTAAAAGATAAGGGTCTAGTTTTAATCTTTGGAGAGTTGAAATCCAGTTTTTCCAACAGCATTTATTAAAGGGGCTATCTTTCCTCCAGTGAGAACATTTGGCTCCTTTGTCAAAGATCAGGTAGCTGAGTGTGTCTGGAGTTGTTTCTGCATCATCTAATCTATTCCATTGGTCCTCAGGTCTGTTTCTTTGCCAGTACCATGCTGTTTTTATCACAGTGGTTTTGTAGTACAGTTTCAAGTTGGGGATTGTGACACCCCCTGCCATGACTCGGTTGCCTAGAATTGCTTTTGCTATTCTAGATCTTTCCTGGTTCCAGATGAACTTTTGGATTGTTTTTTCTAGTTCTGTGAGATATGGTGTTGGGATTTCAATTGAGATTGCATTGAATCTGTATAGCAGTTTTGGAAGTAGTATGGCCATGTTCACTATATTGGTTCTTCCTACCCAGGAACAAGTGATGTCTTTCCATTTCCTTATATCCTCTTTGATCTCTTTTTTCACAGTGCTGTAGTTCTCAATGTACAGGTCTTTTTCTTTTTTTGTTAGATTGATTCCAAAATATTTCATGTTTTGCATACTATTCTAAAAGGGATTGTTTCCCTAATTTCTCTTTCACTGCATCTGTTACTTGTGTACAAGAAGGCTATTGATTTTTGAGTGTTGACTTTATATCCAGCTACTCTACTGAATCTGTACTTAAGTCTAGAAGTCTTTTGACAGAGTCTTTTGGGTTTTCTATGTAGAGTATCATTTTGTCAGTAAATATTGAAAGTTTGAGTTTTTCCTTCCCTATCTTTATTCCTTTTATTTCTTTATCTTGTCTAATTGCTATGGCTAATGTTTCCAAAACTATATTGAACAGGAGTGTTCAATGTTGGCTAATCATTTTTCATAGATAGCCTTTATCAAGTTGAGGTAAAGACCACCTATTCCAATTTTCTGTAGGGATTTTATTATGAATGTGTGTTGAATTTTGTTGAATGATTTTTCTGCATCTATTGAGATGATCATGTGGTTTATGTCTTTGAATCTGTTAATATAGTGTATTACATTTATTGATTTACATATGTTGAACCATCTTTCCATACCTGGGATAAATCTGACTTGGTCAGAGTCTATGATCTTCTTGATGACTGTCTGTATACTCTTTGCAAGTAACTTATGGAGGTATTTTGCATCTATGTTCATTAGGGAGATTGGCTTGTTGTTCTCTTTTTTGGTTGGGTCTTTTCCTGATTTTGGAATCAAAGTAATACTTGCTTCCAGGAATGAATTTGGAAGTATTGCTTCCCTTTCAATTTCATTGAAGAGTGTAAACAGTAGTGGCAATAGTTCTTCTCTAAATGTCTTGCAGAATTCAGCAGTGAATCCATCAAGACCTGGGCTTTTCTTTGTTGGTAAATTTTTAATTACATTTTCAATTTCACTCTTTGTATTTGGAGTGTTTATATTTTTTATATGTTCTTTGTTCAACTTTGGTAATTCATATGTATCTTGAAATCTGTCTATTTCTTCTGTGTTTTCCATTTTATTATAGTACAGTTTCTCAAAGCTGGTAGTGACGATTCTCTGGATTTCTCCTGGTCTGTTGTGACTTCACATTTTTCATTCCTAATTACACAGATTTGATCCTTTTCTTTTTTGATAAGGTAGGCCAAGAGTTTATTGATTTTATTTCTTCTTTTGAAAAACCAACTTTTTGTTGATTTTTTGTATTGTTCTCTTAGTATCCATTGCATTGATTTCTGCTCTGATCATTATAATTTCCTCTCTTGTATGAGCTTTGAGTTTGTCTTGCTCTTCTTTTTCAAGGAGCTTAAGATTAAGCATTCGGTTGTTTATTTGAGCTGTCTGTGTTTTCTAACGATGGGCATTCATTGCTATGATTTTCCCTTGTAGAACTGCTTTCATTTTGTTCCATGGATTGCTGTATAGTCTATTGGCATTATCATTTATTTGTAAAAATTGCTTAATTTCTTCTTTAATTTCCTCTGTGAAGCATTGGTTGTTCAGGAGAGTGTTATTCAATTTTCATGTGTTTGTGAAATTCTTGCAGGTTTTTATGCTATCAATCTCCAGTTTAATTGCACTATGATCTGATAATATAAATGGGATAACTTCTTTTCCATTGCATGCATTTACACATGTTCTATGAGCTAGTATATGGCCTATTTTGGAGAATGACTGATGTGCAGCTGAAAAGAATGTATATTCTGATTTTGTGGAGTAGAGCACATTGTAGACATCTATTAAGTCCCTTTGTTCAAAAGCTTGGTTCAGTTCTAGTATTTTGTTGTTGAATTTTTTGTGTATATGATTTGTCTATTTGTGACAGTGGGGTATTGAAGTCCCCCAATACAATTGTATTAGTTCTTGCTTGATTTTTCAAGTCCCTTAATATTTGGTTTTTATAGTTGAGCATATATACATATTTATGATTGTCATCTCTTCCTCTTAGATTGTTCACATTACAAGGATGTAGTGACCTTGTTTTTCTCTCTTAATTAGCTTTGGTTTGAAATTTACTTTTTCTGCAAATAAGATAACTACTCCTGCTTTTTCCCAGGTTCCTCTTGCATGGAGAACTGTTTTCCATCCTTTTACTTTCACTCTATGAGTTTCTTTTTGAACTAGGTGCATTTCTTGTATACAGAATATTGTAGGATTTTACTTTTTAATCTATTCTTCCAGTCAATTTCTTTTGATTGGTGAATTGAGGCTATTAACATTGATGGTTTTAACTGATATGTATTGATTTACTGTTGTTCTTTTTTTATTTTTCTCCCTCTCCATTTAATTTCTTGGCTTGCCTGATGAATTGGTCTGTTGGGCCTCATGGAGTTGTGACCTTCAGTATCTTTTTCTAGGATATTGTTTAGAATTGTCTGGAGTGTTGGTTTGGTATTCATGAAGTTTCTCTGTCATGTTGTCAAGGAATTATCTTATTTCCCCATCAATTTTGAAAGATAGTTTTGCAGTATACATCAGTCTAGGTTAGAAGATGTTTTCTTTTAGGGCTTGAAATACAGGCTCTCCTTGACTTGAGGGTTGTGTTGAAAAGTCTGCTGTGATTCTGATGTGGTTTCCTTTGTATGTGATTTGTTTCATTTCTCTATCTGCTTGTAGTGTTTTGTTCTTCTGTTGGGTTTCTGGGATCTTGATTATCATATGTCTAGATGTAAATTTTTTTTGATCATGGCTATTTGGAGTCCTATATGCCTCACATATCTGTATGTCAACTTCTTTTGGTCTCTTTGGGAAGCTTTCTGTCATTAATTCTGTGAACATGTTTTTGTGTCATTTGTACTTTCTCCTGCTTTTTTGTGGATTCCTATCAGTCTTGTATTATTCTTCTTTGTGTCATCTAGGAGTTGTTGTATTGATTTCTCATAGTCCCTTACTATTTTTAAGAGATCTCTCTTTTCATGGTCACTGACCACCATCCTGTTTTCTATGTCTGATATTCTGTCTTTAGATTAGCTCAGTCTGCTGTGTATGCTTTCAATTGAGTTTTTAATTTACTGGATATTTGTTTGAATCTGTTTCATGGTTTCCATTTCTTTTCTATGTTAGGCATTCATGGTTTCCATCATGGTCTTGAACTCATTTATTTTTTTTTTATCTGTTTCTGTTCTAGAGTCTCTAATCATGTCTTTCATTCTGCTCACCATTTCTGTTGTTATCTGGGAATTTTTTTCTGTTTGAATTTTTCTAGTGCCTCATTCATCTGTTTTATTACTTCCTGTGCTATCAATTCAGGGTGTCCAGATGGTTGATTATCAGACTTTTCCACCTCGTTTCCCCTAGAGTTTGCCTTTGGTGAGCTGGAGGTCTGGGTTTGTGGGTTGCTTAAATGTCTTCTCATTTCTGTTTTTGTTGTTGGTACTGTCCTTGGTTTAATTCCTGGGTTGATAATTTGATATTGCTTATTATAAGTATCTCTGTTGCTTGTATTTAGAACCCTTATGGAATGATTGCTTCTCAGAGGTGTCTTCCAGGTGTAGCTAGTCTTTGGGTTTTGAGTTGCTAATGACTCTGAAGCTATCTCATTTTCTTTATACCAGAAGGATAACTCATTAGATCAATCACAACACCTTAGCCCAAGTGATACAATCAGCAGCACAGTAGCATCAAGTACAGCTTACAAAATAACAATTTGTGGTAGTTACTAATCTATCACCTTTAACTGTGTGATTTAAATCAAAATTGAGGACCAGCACAAAATATATTTATAGTGAATAAACTCTTCAATATAGCAACATTACCCTTCAGGATGGGGACTTAGAAGGAGTTGTGGAAGGAGGGATAGATAGATAGGAAGATAGGGAAAGGTTAGCAGTGAGGTCAGAGGACACAGGAAGATCATGCAAACTGTAGGAAACTGTTGAAGACAAGAGGAAAAGACAGAATGAAAGAACAAAGATGAGAACCCAACAACCTAACAGCAATAGGGAGGCTAGAAACTATATTTACGTTCCTTTAAAACTAATGACAATAGAGAGAAGGAAAAGAGAAGAAAAGAAAAAGAAAGAAGGAATCCAAATTAAGGCCAGAACAGGAACAAAAAGGGAGATGAAGAACAATGTAGGAGAGTGAGATAGTGAGATAGAAAGAAAGGAAAAAAAAGAAAAAAATGAAGAGTAGAAAAAAATTAAAAATTAAAAATAGAAAAAAAAATAATTTTGAGAGTAAAAAATAAAAAATAAAAATGAAGGGTCTCCTTCAGGCTATGTCTCTGCTGTCACAATAGACATCATGGACAGCAGTGTGCAGATATAAGTCAATTAGTCTCAGTAAGCCAGCAGCAGACTCCTGAGATTCAGGCTGATTTCTGGCTGCAAGTCCCAAGTTGAGCTCCCTGTCCTCCTGTAGGGTTGAACTCTGTAAGGTTGTACTGCAGGTTCCAGCTGCCCTTCCCCTGATGATAGTCCAATGGGAGGTGATGATCTCTCCAACTTACCAACTATGGTGGTCTGGTGGGCCTTTATTGCAGAGATTCTCTTCACTTTTCCAGTGGGCTTCAATTTTCATCAAGGAGCCTGAGAGAGGCCCTTCTTCTGTTGTTCACTTCTGCTCTATCTTCTGGAGCTCAGGACAATGGCCTTTATGAGCCCTGTGTCTCTGCAGTGTGGAACCAGGTACTGATGCAGCCAGGAGGTGGGTGGATGCACAGGTGGTACTGCAGGCACATGCACTGGTACCTTGGAGGTGGGGTGGGTGCAGGGTGTCAGCCCCAGCTCCACATAGCTGGAGTCCTCACCCGTCAGCTGGCTCCTGGACTATATTTTCATAGCAAGCAAAATATCTGCTTTTTGCTTAGTTGACTGGGGCTCTAAAACATCAGCCTTGCTCCTAATAATATACCTCATATTGACACCCACTTTTGCAAACTGGTCCTTTGTACTGAGTGAATTAGTAGTGTACAGAGTCTGAGACCCACTATTTGTAATTTCATAACCGAAGTACTAAGTAAACTTCTAAGATATAGTGCCCTTCAAGTAATTTGCTATTTTTATGGACTGAGTTGGTTCACATAAAATTTATGATCTCATAATACATAGTAGGTAGGAGGCAAAATAATTAATGAGAGGGACAAATTGGATTTGTTTGTATTTGCCATTTATTGACATAGTTATGGGTAATCCTCACCAATTTCTTCTTTATCCAATAAATTATCATTTGTAACTATATATATATAGATATATATCTATATATCTATATATCTATATATATATCTGTGTGTATATATGTATATACACAGTATTCCTAGCACATCCCCTGGCCTGTTCTTGCTCTGGCTCTCTACCTCATGTTAGCCCTGGTGTGAATTCTAATATGTTCTAATTGTTATGTGAATTCTAATATGTTCTAATTGTTTTACATTGATTTTTCCTAGTTTGTGTTGAGATGCATTTGGCTCCCTTGTGGAGTTAGTGTGGCTTTAGTCGATCCATGATAGTGTTGATTCATGCACAACATTGTGCCTTCTTATTTCATCTTCTAACACGTTTCAGGAGAATCCTCAGGAGGACACCAAGAACTTTCACCTCCTTAGGTTATACATTAGGTGGCATAGGACATGATTTAGCATTTCTTTGTGCTTTCAAAGCCTTATAAAAATTTCAGTAGTTTGATTTTTCCATTTTCTCTTATCAAAGCTCTAACAAATTCCCTTGCAGAAACAGTGGGATGAAAGCTGAACACTAATATCATTCACTCATTCTATTCTGATCAAAACTAGTGGCTCTCCTTGACGCTGACTCACTGACTTAAGGTGTGGTTTAGCATGTGTTTCTGGCCCTAGGAATTTCCTTCCTGAGTTCCACAGGCAAATGTATGAGTAGCAATATGCTCCAAAATCTCAACAGAACTGCTGATACATTCCTTGGTGAGTAATGTTCATGCTAAAATCTTGAGATCTCTATGAGACAGTAAAACATACAGTATATAAATTACAAATACTTTGGGGACATTTTTTAAGTGGCTGTGATCAGACACAGTACTCATTGCCTCTTAGATGATGGACATTTTCTGATGATGTTTGCTTTTTATCTTATTAGCCAACTTTTGCCATCACCTTTCTATGCCCTTTTTGTACCTCTGATATACATTTTCTTCTAGAATCTTGGGCCACATCTCATCTTTTCACAACCATGGTAAGCTTCTGGATTCTTGTTTGTGACATGACTGAACTACAGGTCTTTGTTCTTACACAGGACATGTTCTCCAAGAGCTAGGAAAACTCTTCCATTCTTTTAATAATTGTACAGAAGATGTGATGATAATTACAGTTACACAGTAAATTATTGTAGATATAAGCAAGTGCATAGTCAGAAATGCATAAATATAAAATATAATTACAGGAAAAGACAAATTTAAAAGTAAGTTACAAACATTTAAAACATTTCAATTAGTATAAGAATTTAGTAGGCTTTCTTAAATGTAATGAGACACTGGAAACTCCATATATTCATGAGTTATCAAAATATATTTTTATAGAAGGAAAGTATAAAGAAAGGCCTGCATTTAACTTTGTTCTCCTTTTGTTATACACTTCTTAATTATAGCAATTTCCTTTGCAAATGTATTTTTGGTTCATGGTACTCTAATTGTCTGCTTTTAAATTATTTCAGTAAAATTTTTACTGAATGAATTCTTGCCCTGGATTATAACTATAATACCTTTTTTGACTGTATTCATATCTCAAAAGTATTGAATTCCTACTTCTCCTTAATTTACTCACTTCCCTGTCATTCAACTCTAGCACTTTGCTTCAGCTCAATTTCTACTTTGCTCTATGTATGGCATGATGCCATTGCAAAGCTCAAATACCTGGATGTCACTTCACCTCAATTAACCATCTTCACTTCCTCTTCTGTGAAAGGGGAAAGTAAAAAATGCCTGATCAAACATTTACCTCTTGGATACAAAAGGATGGATTTGGCCCCAATGTCACCATGGCTCTGAGAGTGAGAAAGGACATGCACACACACACGCCAGATGCCCCACGTGGGGAGGTGCATTTGAACTCTCTGCTTTGATGTCAATGTGCTGCATTTGAGGCTTAATGAAAGCCTGAAAAGTAAAAGTCTCTTACACCTCTGAATATTAAAGATACAAGAAGCCAGTTAGAGTGGCTCTTTCTTAGCACTTTTCATCTGTTTCGTTCATGGTAATCAGCAAGTCTGTAGTAAATACTTTCAGAGCTAGTTGGGTCTTACACAGTAAATATTCTATTGTATCTCTGCATACATCCATTTTTCTAGATGAATTTCTCAAGGCACAGGCAGATCTCTTGAGTTATACAACTTATAAAGCCCAGTGATTTGCAAATTATAAAGTGAGCATTTTCGTATTGCCTGTTTTCCTAAACAGTGATAATTATAAGGTCAAGAAGATCCTTTTGCATACATCCATAATAAGTATTCATCTCTGCTGTATATATTGGGATGAATTCTTACTTCATGTTGAAGAAAAAGCTCTTGGCTATCAAGGAGATCTGCATGTCATACCAGGGTCAAAGAATCACAGTATTTTCTTTACTCTCCTTGTGTCAGTTGTATCTAATGATCTCAGGAATTTATTTCTAAATTATTTTCAAGTGAAATACATTCAGGATAAAAGAGGAAAGGGATCATACTAAACAAGCATGAAATGATTATAAAATTGGTGACAAGTTCAGTTGCTCATATGTCATATAAGAAGCTTTAAATTTGCTTAGGATATTTTGAGAAAAGCCAACATTGTTGGGAAGAGTTCAGACTGCCTTTTAATGTTCCAACTAACTGTATTAAGCTAAATGGAAAATTAGAACATATTCCACTTGCACAAAATGTGATTTTTGAAAGACTACAAGGCAAATCCAATTTCTAACCTTCTGAAAGAAAAGAGGAGGGGTCTTGCATGCTACATTTCTATTCTTTGCTGTTTCTAAGCATGACTCAAATTTTGATATCAGCATTTTGAACTTGTTATTTATTACAGCTTCAAGAATGTGCCCTTCGTCTGCCTTCTGTCTGGGACTGAGCACATTGGAAACAAGGTGTTATGCAATTTAAAATAGCCTAAGGAAACCTCATGGCAAATCTTGCAGTTCATTCTCTATGTATATATTTCTCATTATACTTTATTTTTGAAAATCTGCATTAAAATATAGTTAGATAGAGTTATATTGTGGAGGGAGGCAAAACATCGTGATAGTTGCACATGCTATTTAGGACGGTATTCTTTTAATGTAATGATAGTAATTTCCCTGTCAGCTGCCATTCTGCAGGCAAATATAAATCTCAACACTCACTGGATTCATTGTCTCAAGGTAGGTAAATTTTACAAAACTCCATAACAATTATGCTGTGACAGGAAAGGTATTTTCAGTTTGTGCCTTATGGGAGAAGAAAAGAATAAGAATGAGCCCATATTTATGAGACACTTCTTATGTGACAGTCACTTTTTGGCACTGTCTTGTTATATAAAGCCTGTCAGGAGGAAATGCTATCCACAATTTTATTAAATTACTTAGGCCCTTTAGTCAAATGTAATTCAAAAAAAGCTTTTTTTAGATTTTAAAAAATATCCTATTTAATTCTTTTTTGGTGTCAATTAAATAAACTTAATTGAAAAATGTTCAAAAAACAGAAAAAACAAATACACAATAAAATGTAAAAGTAATAAAATTATGGTATTCCATAAGAGCAAATATGCTTTAAACCCTACACAAATATTTTTAATAAGAATGAAGACACAAAGCACTCTCTCCCTCTCACTTTTCTGCTCTTAATTTAGTGTTTGAATAGAAGCAATAATAACCTGGCTTATGAATTTGCTTATGCTAATCCTTTTTAAACCCTAAAATGGCATTTGATGGATATTAAAAATATCAATTGGCATAATAATATACCATCTCCCTCACAAGGAAAATATCAAGTGAGAAAAACAGGTATTTGAGTCATGTAAATTAAGTAGGCAATAAGACTGATGGGTACTGAATTAAAATACTTGTTCATAATAGTGAAAATTAACATATCAATGTGTTTTAGTATCTGAATTTATGTTTCATTTGTTTCAAAACAAAGTATCTTATTGCAATATCATTGCTAAGAGCAAGCACTTGGGTAATTTTGAGAATTCAGGCAATTCTTTCAAAATGTGACTGCATAAAGTAACCTGGACACAATTTCCCTTAAATAGCAATATTACATGGAAAACAAGCCTCATGTTTATCTCTAAAACCAAACTTCCTAAACATAATGTTAACTACTTTTCAGAATATATAATCTGTACAAACAAACTCTGAGGTAAAGCAGATGAAAGATAATATTACAAATATCTCTGTAAAATTATCTTATGATTGATTACAAAAGTGATATAAAGTTATTTAATTTCTATAATGTAGTTTAGCATATCAACTTAACAGAAATAATTATTTTGTTTTAAATATCATGCCAATTATTTCTTAAGCTAAGTGTTTATTAAGAAGTTGAATGATTTTTAATGGCTGAATAGTATTCCACTGCACATATATATCATGTCTTCTTCATCCATCTATCCATTCATGAACACTGATGTTGATTTCATCTCAGTATTATCTTCTAAATAATAAATAATGCTTCTAAAAACACAAGAATGCAGATATCTCTTCAAGATGCTGATTTCATTTCTTTAGATCTATATTGAGTAGTAGGACTGGTTGATCAGATGGTAGCTCTGTTTTTCCTTTATTGAGAAGCCCCTTACTATTGTCCATAGTGGCTATATTAATCCACATTCTTAACAGTAGTGTATGTGGACAACACTTGTTATCTTTTATCTTACTGTTTTGTTCACTTTAGATAGAACAATAAAACAATTTCCAAGTATTTCCCAGTATGTACTTTGCATTTTGTTCTCCATTCAACCCATCACACAATGCTACATATAAAGATATAAATAATACCAGGAGAGTCCAGACAAATTGACATTATTGTTATTTATAATTTTGCTAAAGAAAGCAATAATAATATACTGCCTCATAGAAAGTGATTAGAAAAGATATCATTGTTAATAATTTCAAAAATCACAGAAATATTAGCATCAATTTAAATACACATTTTATAGAATTTTCAGAATGTAATCAGATATTATGTCACACTTTCAGTTTAACTAGCTCTTGACATATAACATGAGGTTAGAGCAATGAACAGAATGACTGCTATTCCATTAGCACAATGGAGAATAAACTTCCCCTTGAGTATATTTCCTGTAAAAATTGGCTGAACAGGGTTATGCAATCTGTACACAAATTGTTGGTTTTGTTAAAATCTTACCAAAAAAAATCTAGTTATTTACATTCTAATGACAAAAAAGATGTCATTCCACAAAGGAAGAGTGATTTTTGGTGAAAAAAAATAATTTGAACTTCAGTCTGAACCCAATAAGTTCTGCTAAAATTTAATAATTTCACTCTAGATATGAGTTCGACCTAAAGTTAAACAGTGAAAATATACTCCTTGTTGTGGTTTTTAGAATTGAGTGAAAATGTAAAGGTATAATTTGAATTATGAAAGATGTTTAGTTATACATTTAACTAATATGTAATTGAGCTGTAGCAGTTCTAAAGTTTAGGTTTGAAATAACCTCTAATGACCCATGTGTTAAAATCCTCTTCTGAGTCTTTGGGTGGCGGACCCTGGAGGGAGGTGGTCTGGCAGTGACACTGTGTCCTCAGAGGTGACTGTGGGACTTGATCTCTCTCTCTCTCTCTTCCTCTGTTTCACTTCCCAGGCATTGTGAGCGAACAGCTTTGCTCTACCAAGTTCTCTCACCAGTGATGTGCCGGGCAGCCACAACCCCAGAAGCAAAAGGGTCTCTTGGTTACATAGTTAAACCTCTAAGACTGTGAGCCACAAAAGAATAAAATCTAGGGCCAGAGTTTTAGCTCAGTGGTTTCACCTCCTGCTGCGCAAGTGCAATTACCCGAGTGCAATCTCGGGTACCAAAAAAAAGAATAAAACCTTGTTTTTAAATTGATTCTTTCTGGGATTTTGCTGTAGGAAGACCTAACATGGGTAATTTTATAACCAAATATTCTTTTTAAAATTTATTGTATTTCAATCAAGAAAATGAATATATTTTTAGGACATATTTAGGACATATTTAGGACATTTTTCTTATCATATTTAGGACATTTTTCTTTGAAGATATTCATGTTACACTGAGAGAAAGAATGAAAAATATTTTTACTTCCAATCACACTTACAAATCATTTTAATATATTTTCTACAATTATAAAATTGAAGATATTATATATTGAGCATTCATAATGTTCAGTAAAATCACAATATTCTGGGTTTTTTTTCTGTAGCTGCTTATATGGTTTTTATCATTTTCTATAAAATTAATCATAGAAGCACAATCAATAGGGAATATATAAATTTTCATCATGATATAAAAGTCAGTATAATTCTTCCAATACAGAAATAAGTAAAAAGTTAGTATTTTAGATATACAGAGGTAGCAAATTATATGAAGAGAGAACTGAAGTTCTCCATTGGGAAAATCAGTCTTGTTTTCTTTGTAGAATTGGTTTTGCCTGTCCAATTTTTATCCTGACATATACACTTAAAAATCTTTTCAGGCTTTTTCTGAGCTGTAGATTTCCCTGGACATGTGTAGTTACTTCTTAATTTTATTTGTATATACATTAGCTAATTTTTAATGTGTGGGTTCCAAAAAGGAAAATAGAGATTTTTTAAAAGGGGCAAATGGAACTGGTCCTTGAAATTCCATGGAGGTCAATGAAGTTTTCTGGGAGGTTCTCTGGCACAGGAGGAAGTACATGAATGCCTGTAGCCTTCTTTGCACCCTCATAATCAGAAGCAACAATCAACAATCAGAATAAATATACCTAACATTTGGATGACTGGGTTCTTTTTGAAGACAGTATACTCTGGACTGATCTGAAAGCCCTAGTCCTCCCCTCTCTTTTTGGAAACAAGGTCTCCCTAGGTTGTTATGTTGCCAAGGTTGGGCTCAAACTTTTAGTTCTCCTGCTTCAGCCTCTTAGAATGCTGGAATAAAAGTGCATATCATCATGTCCCTTTGGATGACTGGATTCTTTTTGCCCATCTGAGCTCCCTCGTTCTATGTTCAAGCTGCTCCTTGAAAGCACGCAGAGCTTTCTAACCTGGAAATGACAGGTAGAGGATGGGTAGCTGATAATCAGCCATAGAACTGTTTAATTAAAATGAACTAAAATTTTACAGCCCAAGCCATCCTCTAGAAGTCACAAACCTTCAATATATTCCAGAATTTCAAAGAGGTTACAAGGGAAAGATTTTGATAGTAAAATTGTCTAGATGAGGAGACAGATTCTTGGTATGGTATCTTCCCAGAAGCCTCTGTCAAAATACTTAGATATTTTAAAAATCATTAGAGATTTTGTGGTTGTTTAGAATTACATATTCAGTTAAATATTTCTCTAATTGTAGATCTAGTAGAGGAAATTATCAAATACATTTCTTTGTTCTGTTTTTACTGGCAAAAATTTATCTCATCAGAGATGTTTTAGACTTTTGTTAAAACTAGTTTTATAGAAAAATTCTCTGTCAAAAATTCTGTAGATGAAAGGACAGGCCTGTGGATCTACAACATGAGGAAGAATGAAGTGAAGGAAGAATCATGTCTGTCTGTTGGTTCACTCAGGCCAAATCATTTTATCCCTCTAAATAGGTGGGGATAGTTCTTAAAAGACATGAACATTTGAAATTGACCTTTTGTTAGCAAAAGGATTGTGAAGCTCGTGGTGTACAATGTTTTTACTAAATACTCCTGGGATTTGACCACTGAAACAAAGAACATGTTATCAGAGGAATGCATTATAACAGAATTTGTATATTGTTTAGAGAAAAAAATGTATTGAGCTTCTTTTACTCACCTGTGTCTCCCATCGTGGTTCCCACTGCTACAGTGGAAGAAGACACATTGATCTGAGAGGGACTAGCAGTATGGGCCAGAAGGGCAAAAAAAGCTAAGTAAGACCTTGTCTCAAAATAAAAAAAATAAAAGGTACTGAAGATGTAACTCAGGACTAGAGCTCTTTCATAGTATGTACAAGGCTGTAGATTCCATGGGAAGAAAGTAAAAGGTTTTATTGTATGCAATACTGAATTCAGAAAGGGTCTGTCATATGTCTAGAAATGCTGACATAAATAAGTAAAGATTATAATGATGGAAATGATGTTGGTATAAACAAGTAATCCTTGTGTGATGCTTACAGTATGTCTGGATGTGTAATTTTTATGTATACACAGTAAAACATTATGATAAATCAAAAGTGACTTGTTTGCTCTGGGATTCTACCTGTAAATCTGTCAGCATTGCAAACCTCAAGCCATTGTTTTCCTTCTCAGCTACCAAAAAATGAAAGATAAAAGTTGTTTTCTTCAAAAGGAATGTTTAGGTGAAACTTGGAGATGGGCTGTGTACTAGAGCTGCTAGAAGGCCAAGCAGCCACTGTTCCTAGAATCTTCCTCAAGGATATTTTCATTGGATCTGAACAGCACCACAAGAGATCAGCACATTTGCCCAGGACAGGGAGAGATTCAGAGGCGCGCACACACACACACACACACACACACACACACACACACACACACACACACACAGTCTCATGGCTTTGTTCACACATGGACCTCACTCCAACATTGTTCCTCACAGTGTCTTATCCCAGGGCTGTGGTATAATGTCTCCATTCCTCATAGCAACTCTCTGAGTTTGTCATTAATTACTGCTGGTTTTATAGAGGAGAAAATGGAAACACCAAAGCCACATTAGGTGCTGGAGGTACAATAGTGATGCTATGGCAAAACGGGGTATAGGGCCCATCTGTTCAAGCTTCATGCTTTAGTGATAACTAATGAAAGTCACTGAGTAAATTAAAATGTGAAGGAAAAATTAGAGCCAACTACATGTGACATAAACTATGATGAATAAAGGAAAAAAGTTATTTAATCTTCCTTTTAATACAAATCTGGAGTGAAAATTAATACAAATCCAGACTCACAATCCACCTGATAATTTAAACATTAAAGCAGAGGTGTTAGAAAAGCTAACTCCTAAAATCTGAACCTAAGACATACTATGTTATACCTTAACACCCACAGGCATATGATGCCTCTTGATATCAGGAAATAACAATTATTTAAAATTAAATGAATTATTAATAATATCAAGCATTAGCAATAAGATTCATGAGTATTGAAAAGGCTGAGCTTTTCCTTTTACACTGCAGTTGGCAAATTTTGGACCCTCATGACCATTTAGCTTTTCTACTTACTAAACGCTGTGTGAAGAAAGATGAAACATCAGCCCTGAGAGCTAAGCAAGAAGCAGGTCATCCAAAAGGAGATTAATAATTGATTCACCTGAAAAATATCCTAGGGCCAACACCTGCTCAAATTTCATTTCAGTGTGTCCTCCTTGACTACTCCCCTGAATCCGTACTCCAAAGAGGACTACAGAAGAGGAAGCTAGCAGAAGGAAGCAGGGCTGGGTGAGGTTAAGAGTATGACCTTGGAGAATTGGAAGCCCTAACATTGCTGGAGAAATTCATAGTCAGTGAAACAGTTAATATGCAAACTTAAATGTAATGATCTTTCCTACTTCCTATATCCCTCAGCCATGAAATTAAAAGGGATGCAACACAAAAGGGAACTTTATAAAGTGTGCAACAGGGAAAAGGCATGAAATCAAGAGAAAGAGGAAATAGGAATGTAGGTCTCCTTGCTCAGTGTTTTCTTTTAAATCAGGAACTGGAGCAGCAGCCTGCTGATTCTCATACTGAAATGATTATGAAGATCTTTTTTTGTTTGGAGTTTTAAGGTTCTATGTAAATTCTACTTTTTCCTTTTCTTTCTCTTAATTTTTCTGCTCAGCCAAAAGCAAATAAATAAAAACATAATTTTATACAGATGACTTTGAAAAGGTATGTATTATCTAATAAAAATAAACATTTTCCACATTCCAGAATTATTCTAATTTTAGAAAACACCATATCCATGAAACCACCAGGAATATAATGGGAATTTTGAAAGTTTTGTAAAAACCACATTTATGCTGTAGAACGATCTTTGGCCTGATGTTGTTGGACTTGTGGAAAATACTTTTGGCGGGTAAGGATAATGGAATCCCTTTCTATTCACTGACACTTCTGATCTCTCCCTTTGAGGACTGTTAGAAGATGTTATTAAAGTGATATGATAACCCTGTCATGCTTGCTATCTTCCCGGAAGTCATATTGAGATCAGGATCTAGAGAAATAATAGATATTTCAGGTAAGGATCTGAGTAAACTGAAATAACACCTGGAAAAATTACAACACAACAAAGAGGCTCACTAAAGTATGCTTTGGGAAGCTGAGGGATGGGGCAAGTCTGTTCTCCTGATATCAGAAACCTAGCTATAAAGCAGTAACCACACTGTTTCATTGTCTCATCTTCATGTGCCCACCAAAAGAGCTCAACAAAGTGCATATAAAGCTCTGAACCTGGGCCCTTCCTCAATGTCCTTTTGGTTAGTGAGAGCTCTTTTTTGATCTTTCTAATAATTATATTCAGTTCATTCCCCATCATCAGGTCCATAGACTTCATACTTTGTTTCCTTCAGGACAAGATCCCAGAGGAAGGACAGAATTGGTTACAGCTTTGTCTAAACTCTGCATTTACCCTAAAGAAAAAGAGGTGACAGGCTTTCATTGGCTTGTAGCTATTGGGTAGGTAGCCATTAACTCTAAACTTTGTATGTTAAGCACAATTTATCATTTCCAAAGTGTGTCAGTCAGAATAAGAAAGCAAACAAGATAGAGCCAAAGTTTCCTATAATTATGTTTTCTCATTTGTCCAATAAAGTCACTTAAAATTTTCAAATAATATTAATAAGTGGAAAAAAATAGTTATCTATGGTAAAAAAAATTAGATAATAGAGTTAATTGATTAGAGTGGATAAACTATGCCATTCAATGGCATTTACTTAAAATAAGTCCTCTCAGGAAAGAAAACAAAATTAAAAGCATGATCTCACTGAATTCCTACAATTGTGGGGTGATAGCCCAACTACCAGTTAGTTATCAGGGGATGCCTGAGCACCTGATGAAGGTATAGCAGGGGATGAAAGAACAATATACAAAGGGCAAGGAGTAAAGAATAAGGAAAAATAGTGTATTATTTGGGGGGCTGAGAATTGGTCTTAGCTCTCTCCTGGCTAAAGACCACCTGGTCTTAGCTGTATCCTGGCTAAGACTATGGGCTCTGGATTGGTCAATATTTATCATTATACAACATAGCAAGGGGCATGAAGACAGATGTAAAGAACAGTAGAACTAATGCATTAATGAGCCAGGCTGTCAAAGGGAGTAACTATGTATAGTTGTTAAGGACAGATCACAGTTAACAAGCCACCTGTGCTATCTTTAGCTGATGTTTGTTCTTGGAGAATTACTGCACAGAGTCATACTCAGCTGTAGTGTTTACTTCCTATTAGAGCAGTCATTTAGACCTCAACTGTGACCATTGGAATGGGGAAGTCTGTCTCCATATACCACCCAAAACTCATCAAGCAAGCCACATGTAGGCCTTGGAATGACTCATAATTTTAATCAGTAGCCAAATTTATAAGCTAAATTAATAATATCTAAAGTTTTCTCAGTGTGGTTTCAAGTTGGTCTACTGCACACAACTTGGTTAACAAAATACTGTCAATCTGGATCTCTTGTGATAGATCAAGTACTTGGGTTTTAAAAATAATTTATCTTTCTTTCTCATTGTAAATAAAGTTTTTAAATGTTTTTATTAGCATATGTTTGCAGTACATGATGTTTAGATTCATCTTAGGGAGTAGGTACATGTACTTAATATATCTTGCTTCTTTTTAGTTCCTTTCCCTTTCTACCTTCCTCCCTCACTCCATCTCTAGACCCTATTCTCTCATTTCAATTATTATTATTATCATTATTATTATTATTACTACTACTATTGGTATTATTATTTCAGTTCATGTTTGCAACATATAGATTACATTCATTGTTGGTATTTGATTCATGTCCATGACACATATTAACCATCTTCTTATGCCCCTTTCCCTCCTCTCACATTCCCAGCCTCAATCTCTTTGTCCCCTTGCCATTTATACGAGATCTATCTCCATTTCCTTTCATCAGTTTCTTACTTTGTTCTTTACTTACTTGTACTTTGGATTACTTATATGAGAGAAACTATATGGTATTTAAGCTTGTGTATTTGATTTATTTCACATAACATGCTTTCAAGATGCATCCATTTTCCTAAATTGTCTCAATCTATCCTTCTTTATAGCCAATTAGTACATATTTTATGGAGAATTCAATGTTCTAATCTGTTCTGATACCAAAATCTACCATAATTTCAACCACTACATTCATTTCTCTGTTATACTAATCTTAAGGCAAAATAGATCATATAAATCACTTTAGTAAAATAATTTAAAATATGGTTTAAGATATGTTGAAGTGCCTTTAAAATAATATGGTTAAATAGAATACCAAAGTAATACTCTACTACCAATTCTTTAAAAATATGCTACCAAATAATACAGTCTACCATCTGCTCATTTCTAACAACTTTGTATTTAATCCTACTTATGCCTATGAATTTTTCTTACTTTCACAATAGTACATAAAATAATTTTTATTAAGGAAATCATTCAAGAAGAGCATATTAAATTTAGTGGTTAGTATTCACTGGTGGTTATTGTGCTATGTAGATGGAAATTTATATACTGATGACTTTTCTTATTTGAGAAAAAATAGATGATGCATTTACATTTTAGTTGCAAAGCTTTTCTGTAAACATTGAAAATCTAAGAAACAATTTTATTAACTTTCTATTAATCATGTATGCTGAAAAATAGTTTTGTTAGTTACTTTTCACATGGCTGAGACAAAAAAAAAGTGACACCCAAAGTTAAAGGGGTAAAGCTTTATTAGACTCACAGTTTATAGAAGTTTCAGTCCATAATCAGCTGGCTTCAAGTTAGGGAGGCACATGGCAGAGAAGCAGCAGTTTACAGGAGTCTGGACCAGTAGTAGCAAAGCAGCAAAAGACCTTAACAGCATTTTCTCCTCCTTTTATCTTATTCAGAATACTTAGGGCAGGGCAAGTAGCAATCATCCTCATGGTCCTAGTGCCCTCAGACCTAGCCCCACCATGAATCAGTCACGTTCTCTAGATTCAGCCACCTCTGAAAAATCACGTGACTGTGGGGGACATCTAAACACAACCCTAACATTCTGCCCCTAACCCTCCCCCAAAGACTCATGCGTATCCTTTTATGCAAAAGAGCATTTAGTCCATCTCTAAGGGATGCTAATATCCTAACAATTTCAGAACTGCTGAAAAGTCCAAGTCCGTAGTCTCCTCTGATACTCAAGGCAAACTCTTAGCTGCAAGGCCCTGTACAAAGAAAAGAAAGTTAAACACTTCCAACATTCAATGGCAAAAGGTAGACATTTCCATTTGAAAAGTTAAAAACTGGAGGATAACAAGGAATGGGAGCAAAGCAAGACCAAAAGCCAGCCGGGCAAACATTAAATCCTGTAGTTCTATGTCTAGTATCCAAGGCAATCTGTGGCAAGGTGTGAACTCCAAAGTGCTTGGGAGGCTCTCACCTTATGACACTAGCAGTCTTGGGCTGGTTTTGCACATTTATTGCAGTTTTTCTCAGACAATCCACATTCCTGGATTCTCCAAACTTCTGGGGTCTCCACTGAAACTTCTGCTTCCCACTCACAGCTTCTCACACTGCCCCTACAGGGGAACACTGCTTGGCCTCCCAAGCCTTCTTCTGAAATCTGGGTGGAAATCTTCCTGACTCCACAACTCTTGCATTCTGCATACTCCGAAAACCAGTGCCACATGGATGATGCCAATGTCTGCTGCCAGCTGGAGCAATAACCAGGCTTTCCTCTCTCTTTGCTGTAGGGATTGAGTGCCTATGAACCAAATCCTGAGGAACGCCTCCCCTAGGCTGACACCACTGTGGACTATGTTGCTCTGGGGTGCTCTTCTCAAAGCAGTCTTTTACTTTTGCAATTTTGAAGCTGCAAAGGGTGGAGTCCTTCCTTCAGCTTTTTGTGATCCCTTTAGTCTATCTTTTTCTATTGTTCTGTTCCTTCTCAGGAGTTAAGATCTCCTCTGCTCTATCTTCACAGGCCACAACTTTACTGGAACTTCCTTTCTAGCCAAATTCTAAATGTTTTAAGGCAGTTTTGAAACTTCTTTTGCCAGATTAATTAGTCTGCCACCCTTGAACTCAGTCTCAGGCAAAGTCTTTGGACACTAGCAAAATGGACTCAAATTTTCTGCCAAAGCATAACAGCATTGTCTGGAGTCTAGCAGTCAGTGAAGTTCTTGTTCCTAGCAGAAACCTCCTGAGTTTGGTCTTTGGTGGCTTCCTGGTCTTCTGAGCTCTGACTAGAATCTCTCACACAGAATAGCCTAAGGTGTTACCGATCTAATTTTTCAACTAGCATCTATTCCTCTTTCAACAAGCCAGTTCCAAAGGCTCTTGAGCCACATGATCAAGTAATGTCATAGCAAGGACTCTACCTCTCAATCACACAGTTAAGATTCAGTGACCTCTGAAAAAAGCAGGAGACTTTAGGGAATATCTAAACATAGGATATAATAATATTGTTATCTTATTCTAATGTACTATATGTCAACATAATTTTCTGAATCTTATAAGTGCATATATTTAAAAGCCATACTGTAGGTTAAAATAAATATTAAAAATAAATATAAAATATAAATATAATAAATAAAAAATAAATATAAAATTAAACTCAGTAAATTCATTTACTCCATAAATACAAAAAGTAACCCTCAAGACATGATAAAATAAAACGTTCCTAAATCTTTCAGATTTGACAACTTTGTTCAAAATAGAGTGTACTGTCTCCTGAAGAATATGGTTATATATTGATGATATTTCAAGTCAGCAACTGTATTAGTCAAGGTTTGATTATTGTGAAAAATAGCAGGGATAATCAACTTAAAATAAGCAAAATTTAATTTGTCTCATAATTTCAAAGATTTTAATTGGTGATCTCTCTAGGCCTGTGACATTCAGTGCATCAGGTTGGGAGAACTGGGAGACAAGGCCCCTGACCCTCCCTGTAGTCAGGAAATTAAAGAGACAGACAGCAGGTGGCTCCAGTCTCAATAGCTCATTCAAGAATATGACCCTTATCTTCTAACTTCCTTCCACTATCCCTACAACCTAAAGTTTCCCCAAACTCCTAATAGTGCCATCGCCTGGCAATAAAGCTTTTAATACTTGGGTTTTTCAGAGTTATTCCAGACTCAAACTGCAAGAGTAACCAAATGAAACACATGCATCTAATGGGAGATGGTAACTGGAAAGGAAAAGTATGAATGAAAATATGAAAAGTATGAATGAAATGAGAGATAACTTTCCCAACAAAAAAAGCATGGTAACACAATGTAAGTTATGTGACTAGATAAAATGACTACATTGAAGCAAAACAAACAAAAAAAAAATCAGGGTTGGAATTGTAATTGCTTTCTACTTGCAATATGTATTTACCAGCAACTACATATATTTATTTACTCAGAAATAAATAATTCAAACATTTTACTGTTCAACTTTAGTCTTAAGACAATCTATTTTCTTAGCAATGGATAGGGAGAGCTGATGAAGGTGCAGAGTTGGTTTTGTTGCTTTTTGAAAATAGCTTTGTTGAGTTATATTTTTAATAAGTTTATTTATTCATACATTTTAGGTATACAATATAGTTCCATTCATCATTGGGATCTTGTACCTTTACATCATGTATCTTGGTTCTTATTTTTTTCCCCATTCCCTGGCCCTCCCTTCAGCCCCTCTACCCTTTCCTATTTACAGATAATTTGTTTCTATTTTTTTCTTTTCTCATATTTTTTCATTTCCCTTCTTTCCTTTCCCCTATGCCTCCCATTTCCCCTATGCCTCCCATTTCCTCTATTCCTTTAGACCTTTTCTCCTTATTTCACAATATCAATTATACATTTTGATCCTTATTTACACTTTTAGTTTTTCACACCAGAGAAACTATTCAGTATTTACACACATGTGCCCTATTTATTTCACTTAAGAGTATGACCTCAGTGTGCATCCAGTTAGCTATAAATGTCTCTTCTCCTTCTTTATGACTAATACCCCATTTTATAAAACAAAAATACCATCTTCTTTATCCAGTCTCCAGTTGATGGGCATCTGGGCTGCTTCCAAGTTTTAGCTATTAAAATCTGTGCTGCTATGAAGGAGAAGTTGAGGTCTGGCTGGATCAAGGACACCACACTCTGGTCTCTTGAGCCTGCTCAGAGACAAAAAACAGAGTTGAGCAAGCTCACTCCAGTGTGTAGAAACTAGATCAAGTCAACCATACCTCCTCACTCTTTGGGTTGTGACTCCTTTGCCTTGCCCAGATGATCACCCCATATGGTTTAAAATAAATTTAACTATGTTCTCCATTGTGTATAATTATATCCCTTTCCATCCAATGAAATTATGCCAAGGCTAAAGCTGTTATAACCCTGCCTATGTAATTGCCCTTTTATTTCACTATATAAGCTTGTGTAGTTCCTGAATAAAGCAGAAGCGTTCCTGAAACCTCCCTGGAATCCACTGTTGACTCTGTTCCTTACCCTCCTGGTCCGGGCTCCCAAACCTAGGTCTGCAAGTGGGCTTGCAGACAACAACTGGAGCCCCAAAGTGGGGCTCACGCATACCGGATAAATATTGAAGTCCGGGTAATTATCCTTATCATGGGTAATCTCTTAAGTCAGGACAAGCTGGTTCAGGCTGCACTTGTGAAGGCTCTGCTAAAGACTAGGGGAATGAAGGTCTCCAAAGAACGCCTTCTGGTCTTCTGGGAGACTGTTCTTAAATTGTCCCCGTGGATGGAGGGTGCTGATGTAGTGGATCCTAACATCTGGGAGTGTGCTCTTCATAACTCCCAGCCGGCAGAGAGAGGAGGAGAGGTAACCCTCCCTCCCGTTAGACATTTTTCTGATCACATCAGCGATTGTTCAATGCTTGTATCCACATGCCACCAAGGCATCAGAGGTGTTTACCGCTCAGGCCAAACAGATAAAGGGACCCTTTTGTTGTTCTCAGGATGGTGGTGAATTGCCTCGGGATACAAATGGTGAATGTAAATCTCCACTTCCACCTTCTTCTTCTCTTGAGGCTTCTGCCCCTCCCGCTAAGGCAAACTTCCCCTTGTTGACACATCTAGGCCTAAATCTCTGTGTCAGCCAGGTGCAACATTAACAAAGGAGGGAGGAACTTCCTGTCTAACATGGTGCCCTCCATTATGCATGCCAACATTTTATGGATCAAATGCAGATACCTCTGATTCAGGAATCGGGTGAGGAACAGTTTCCTAACAATAAATCATTCCTTAGGAAAACCCTCCGGAGAAACAAACTTCACCAACCTTCGCTGAAGGCTTACCTGGTAATAATGAGGGGAGGACCAAATGCCCCTCCTTGGGTGCCCCATTCACTGAAGGTGTGGAAGGAATTCAGACAAGCTGTACAAGAACGTGGTCCACAGAGTCCGTATGCATTACAGCTCCTAGATAATTTTGCTTGTAATATCAACTGCCCCAAAGATTGGTACGATATGGCATGTGCCTGCTTGCCCCCTGGGGATTTTTTGATGTTTAAGGCTATGTATAAGGAAAAATGTGACCAACAGGACAGGCACAACAATGTAGCTGGGTTGCCTATCTCTTCTGCCATGCTGCAGGGAACAGGCAGGTTCTCTAATGTGTTACAACAAGCCCATAAAACAGGGGTACATTATGATCAAGTGCATAATTGCGCACTGACTGCATGGAGGTGTATGCCAGTGGCTCAGGGGACCATCGCTAATGGAAAGCTCATACAAAAGCCCAATGAGACATTTCCTGACTTCTGTCAGAGAGTTATTCAGGTGGTTGCCCAACCTAAGGTCACTCATCCTGATGCCCAGAGGGCCTTAGTTCATGAATTAATATATGAAGGCTGCCATAATGCTATAAAAACTCCCACAACTCTGATAAAGAACAAAACATTATATGATTGGATTTTACAAACTAAAGACATAAGAACCCCAGATCATACCAATCGGATGCTAGCAGCTGCCATTACTAGCGCCTTTGCAGCAGCTGCTCCCTTTCAACAATCTAAACAAAACAGTGGCCCAAACTTCTGGGGCTGTAATCAACTGGGTCACATAAAAAGACAATGCCCCCTAACCACTAGAGAACCCACAGGAGGCCAAGTACACCCAGAGATGTCTTGTCCAAGATGCCAAAAGGGCTATCATTAGAAAAAAGATTGCTGTTCTAAATACCATAGAGATGGAACACCTCTTCCTCCTAAGGAAGGGCCTGCCGACCTTACCCAGCCTTTAAACTTCAAAGGTGGTAACTCCCAGCCCTACTAAAAGGGACATCCCCAGTTCCCATTTCCAATCAATTGGCTGACTCAAGCTCACCCTGTAAAATCATGTGGACCACCCCCATTGATATGTTCAAGCCTAGATTGACCCTCTTCTGCCCCGGGAAAAGGTTCCGCATGCTTATTGATACCGGTGCAGATCGAACAATCTTGCATCAAGAGGAAATCCCCCTGGATTGGGACTTAGTGCCAGGGCTCCCTGTAATAGGAGTAGGAGGCACTCAACCCTCACTCACCATGACACAGCCTATTCCATGGTCACATCCTGATGGACATAAAGGCAAATTCTGCCCTATCATATTGTCTGATCTGTCTAATAATCTGTTGGGCAGAGACCTCCTCGAGGCTATGGGTGCTGTAATTACCACAAATGATAAAGCCTTCTATGATGAATTGTTAGATGAGCGCTGTTCCCCCCAATCCTGGAGGCCTCTGCTCTGTTGCTCCAACTATCCATACACTCACAGTGGCATAATGAGGAACCAGTATGGGTAGAGCAGTGGCCATTACCCCAACATAAATTAACAGTGCTGCAGGACTTCATACAAAAACAGCTACAACTTGAACACATTGAAGCGTCCACTAGCCCATGGAATACTCCTATATTTGTAATTCCAAAAAGACCCCAGGCCAATATCACCTACTACACTACCTGAGAGCCATAAACACCACCATGGCTGACATGGGTGCCCCTCAAGCAGGGCTCCCTCTTCTTTCAGTGATTCCTGTTGATATGTACTTATGTTCTATTGACATTAAAGACTGTTTCTTTTCAATTCCTCTTCACCCTGCGGATCACAAGGGTTTCACTTTCACCGTGCCAATGGTCAATAACTGTAGGCCTGCTTGGTGATATCAATGGTGTGTTTTACCACAAGGGATGAAAAACAGTCCAGCCATCTGCCAGCTTACAGTCTCTCAGACCCTGGCCCACATTCAAGAAGACAGATCCTCCCAGTTGTATAGTTACATGGATGACATCCTTATTGCCAGTATGGCTTCATCAGATTTAGAGGCCTTACTGGGTCAAGTGATGTTGGCCCTTAAACAGGCTGGTTTTAATATACAGCCTGATAAGATCCAAAGAAGATGTCCAATGTCCTTCCTGGGTGTCATCATTGATTTGACCCAAACCTCCCCTAAAACTCCACAGATAACTTCACCTGACTGTCTTTCCCTTGCTAAGCTACAGCAAATCTTAGGACAAATTAATTGGATCCACCCATGGCTTAAAATCCCCACCAGTTTATTTGAGCCTCTCTTCCAATTACTCAAGGGAGATCACTCCCCAACTTCAAAAAGATGTTTAAATTTGCCCACCAAGCAGGCATTAGATTTGATTAATAAACAACTCCATGGTGTGGTTCTTGCTTGATTGGATCCCACTCAGGCTATAACAGGATTATTCTTATGCCATAAACCAAGATCACCTATGGCATGTTTATGACAGAGTCATGGACCTATTGAATGGATTCACTGGTCTTCCTCACTATCACAAAAAAAGATAACAAATTTTATTGAAATACTTAGTAAGATGATAATCAAATTGAGAAAGAGGAACTTACAGGTGCTGGGAAGAGAACCTGAGGTGCTAATATTACCTTTAGAATTAGAAATTATTCCTCATCTTCTTGAGTCCAAAGAGATGTTTGCTATAGTAATGGCAGGTTTTACAGGACAAATAGATAATCATTACCCTAAACATAAAATTCTCCAAGGCCTACTTAAGCTTCCTCTTCAAATGTTTAATCCAATAACTCAACAAGCTATACCAGAAGCCCCCTTGGTATTTATGGGTGGGAGCCCAAATAAATATGGCTTCTTGGCTTTTGATTCTCTCAATAAAAATGAGCCCCTTTATAAGATCCATGAAACCCCATTTTGCTCCCCCCAAGTTAAGGAGCTCGCAGCTATTATTTTAACTCTAGAATATTTGGCAAGTAAATCCTTTAATTTGTTCACAGATAGTGCTCATTGTGCAACATTGCTTCCTGCGCTGCCTCATGCCCTCCTCAAGGTTCTCCTGGAGGTCCCATTAGATGCTCTTATAATAAAGACACAACAGTTGTTGGAGAGACATTCACACCCTCTCTACCTACAACATATTTGATCACATTCAGATATGCCCAGCCCATTAGCTTTAGGGAACAAGATGATAGATGAAGTGGTATCAGCCCTTCCCTCTTCTGTCATTCAGAGGGCTATCAATAGTCATAAAATATTCCACCAATCAGCACACAGTTTAACACATATGTTCCCTTCACTTACTAAAGAACAAAGTAAACAGATTATATGCACATGTGCAATTTATGGTCCTCTATTACCTATAGGCCCATTACAACTCCCAGGGGTTAATCCCAGAGGCCTAAAGGTTAATGGTCTATGGAAAATGGACGTTACACATGTCGCCTTGGTTGGAAGGCTCAGATACATCCATATTTCAATTGACACTCATTCCGGATTCGCCTGTGCCACTGCTGCTCCAGGAGAAAAGGCTAAAATGTTATCAGTGATCTTCTGAGATGCTTTTGTACAATAGGCATACCACATAAATTAAAAACAGATAATGGGCCAGCTTACACATCAAAGGCCTTTCAAGATTTCACAGTCCTATAATATTATTCATGTAACTAGAATTCCTTGTAATCCCCAAGGCCAAGGAATCATTGAAAGATTTCATAAATCCTTTAAACAAATGCTTGCTAAACAACAACAGACAAGTATATTTGTTTCCCCTCAAGAGAGGGTCCATATGGCCCTGTTCACTCTTAATTTCCTAACTTTTGATAATAATCAACAGAGTCCTGCTATTAAACATTGGCAACCTTTAAAAGGAACAGGCTCCACTCCTCTTGTAATTTGGAAGTATCCCCTATCAGATACATGGAAAGGGCCAGACCCCCTCCTCATGGTGGTGTGAGGATATGCTTGTGTTTTCCCACAGGAAGCAGAACAACCTACATGGATTCCAGCCTGGAACATCAAGCCCTATGCTATTGGACAACAAAATGAAATGTCTTCCCCTAGAAGAAGGTCCTAGCCATAAGCACAGGAGACTCCCAAGACCCAATAATTCTCCCCCAGTTACCTGGGGTGCTATTAAGGCTCTTTGTGCTCAGCCACAAAAGATGGCCCCACCTGGGACCCCCAAACCCATTCCTGGGCCTATGATGGTAGTTCTTTTGTGTGCCGCGCTTACTGCCAATACTGAACAAGCTGACCCATCTACAGTCATGCAAGTATGGGCCCTTGTACCAAATCCCTCTGTCCTTGTCAAGGTTGATTGGAATTCTACCTTACCCCGGCCTTTTGGCAATGATTCTCAATTACATCCTTCTTCCATAGATGGAAACTTCTCAGTACCCTTTCAAAGGACAAAGTGGAATACCTCCATTTCTTTGGGTTCTGTGTGTTTCACTAATGATGCCTCAAACCTATCTAATCCCAACCCTTGTGTTTATCTACAATGACAAAACCTTATAGGCTGGGGTGTTCTCCTAACTGCCTTCAATGCTCTCAGTACTAAGCTACCAACTAACAATGCTAAGCCCCATACAACAGGGATTCATGCTCCTCCTCTGGTTCCCCAGTGTATGGGAGTCAATCAACCTGGGTCCAATCCCCCTGCCTTTTCTCTCCCCTTCCAAATGTGTAGATCACTAATACCTGTCTCACTATTTCCTTCACAAAGTCAAGCCATAGGGTGGGGGCCTTATGGACCTATAAATACAACTCCTGATGTTTCATTTCAGCCTTATGAAAATAAAATGTATACTAATTGTGGTTCCAAACCCAATTGTATTTGGGGGCCTACAATTTCCTCTAGATTCATAGGATATCATCAGCCAGTTGATTTCAGTCCCCTTTTTCTGGCCCTGGATGCAAATGCTTCCTTTAATGCTCAAACATATTTTTCCAGAACAAATAATTCGGTCTCTTATGTGCCTAATAATACTGTTCTACCTTTTTTAACATCTCTCTTTTCCCCATTCTTCTTCATCATAACCAATTCTACCCTACAGGTCCCAGCCAAGGTAATGGTTACCCCTTGCCTAAACCCTTCCTATGTCCCCAATTTTACTATATATATATATATATATATATATATATATAGAGAGAGAGAGAGAGAGAGAGAGAGAGGCAGGAATCCCCCAGCAATCTGGATCCCCATTAATCTCACCAAAGATTGGCAAGATTCAGACCCCTTATTCAACCTGATGCTACACCCTCAAAGAAAATGAGATTTTGACATTTCTGCTGTTGTTGCTATCATAGTCTCAGTGGTTGCCACCATCTCTGCTGCAGCGACTGCCACCATGACCCTCCAAAACCAGATTACGACTTCAGCAGTCATGAAGCAATTGGCCCATAATACATCTCAAGCCTTCAGCAAGACCGCTATCCTCTTCCAAGATGTTCGAGCTGCAGTACTGAATTTACAAACTCAAATAGACCTAGTTTGGGAAGAAGTTAAATTATTAGAGACTAAAGTATTGAGTAGATGTCATGCAAATTTCACCAATATCTGTGTAACCCCGTATTGTTGCAAAAATTATGATCAATATAAAAATTTGTCACAGTAAATATGGAAAACTTGGGACCCTTCATTTCAACAACGTTTGTCAAAATTGACCCATACAATTATCCAAATTAATGACACCCAGGCCAAAGATATAATAACCTTCAATAACATATGCGATGATATCTGGAATGGCATAAGTGCTGGATGGGCAAAAATGGGGGCCTGGATGAGGGGGCTCATTCTTACTTCACCATATTTTTTTATTTCTGTTTGGATTCATAATAGTTTTTGCTGTTATTAAAATGGGTAGACAGGCCAGACATAGATATATACAAAACCATGGTCCTTCTGGCCAAGGGTCTGGAGTCAAAGACAAAAGGGGGAAATGAAGGAGAAGTTCAGGTCTTCCTGGGTCAAGTACACTGCACTCTGGTCTCTTGAGCATGCTCAGAGACAAAAAACAGAGTTGAGCAAGCTCACTCCAGTGTGTAGAAACTAGATCAAGTCAACCATACCTTCTCACTCTTTGAGTCGTGACTCTTTTGCCTCACCCAGATGATCACCCGGTATGGTTTAAAATAAATTTAACTATGTTCTCCATTGTGTATAATTATATCCCTTTCCATCGAATTAAATTATGCCTAGGCTAAAGCTGTTATAACCCGCCTATGTAACTGCCCTTTTATTTCACTATATAAGCTTGTGTAGTTCCTGAATAAAGCAGAAGTGTTCCTGAAACCTCCCCGGAGTTGGCTGGTGACTCTGTGCCTTACCCTCCCGGTCTGGGCTCCCAAACCTAGGTCTGCGAGTGGGTTTGAGGATGACAGCACTGCTATAAACATGGGTGAGCATATATCACTGTGGATATATGCTTTTAATTCTTTTAATTCTTTTGGGAAGATACCCAGCAGAGGAATTGCTGGGTCAAGTGGGGCTCAAAAAAATCAGACCTCCCAAATATAAAGACCCAATTCAAAAGTGGGCATCTGAAATGAAAAGACACTGCTCAGACAAAGAAGTAGAAATAGCAAATAAACATGAAAAAATATTCAACATCACTGGTCATTTGAGAGATGCAGATGAAATCAATACTGACATTCCACCTCACCCCAGAAAGAATGGCTGCTATCAAGAAATCAACCAATAACAAATGCTGGTAGGGTTGTGGAGAGAAAGGAACCCTTCTCCATTGTTGCTGAGAATGCAGACTGGTGCAACCACTGTGGAAATCAATATGGAGATACCTCAAATAACTAGGTTGTTGAGTTATATTTTACATGCAATACCATTCACAAATTGCAAGTGTAAAAGTTAAGAATATTAATTGAATGTATAGAGTTGTATAGCCAAAACAGCAATCTTATTTTTTTCCAATTTTTTATTAGTACATGTTTGCAGTACATGCATTTTACAATCATCATGGGAAATGGGTACATGTACATACTACAACCTATCTCTTCTTAAAATTCCCTTCTTCCCTCCCTCATCCTTCCCCCCTCCCTTAATTCCCATTTCCCTCTTTTCATTCTTGTTGATAATATTAAACATAGTTTATGTTTATGGCATATAATGTTTACATTTATTAATCACATAACAGTTTATCCCAAGCATTACTCAGGCAGTGAATATAATTACATACTGATTATCCCAGGCATGTCTCCAGCAGGTGTCATTTCAACCAGTGGATTTGTGGATTGAATACATTTGATAAAATTGTTGCTTTTGTATTTATTATTATATTACTTCTAAAAATTAACAAAATATGCATTTTTGTCATCTTATATTTAAATATTTGGACTTGTAAGTTGTTATGGTTATTAGAATCCTGTAAATGTCTTATCCCTATTCTCTTTATTTCACTCTCTCCTCCCCTTAACCCCTTGCCTTTGGTCCCATGCATCCCTTCACATTTACAAGAGATTACTTCCTTATCTCCTTCTATTCTTTTTTTATTATTTTCTTTGTTTGTACTTTGCCTCAGTCAAGTGAGAGTTACCATATAGTATTTAAGCTTGTTTGTCTGGTTTATTTCACTCAACATTATATTTTCCATGTACATCCATTTTCCTACAAATGACTCAAATATGTTCTTTACAACCAAGTGTTATTTCATTATATATAAATACCGCATTGTCTTTATCCAATCTTCTGTTCATAGGAATACAGACTGCTTCCAGGAGTTAGCTACTATGCATTGTGCTGATATAAACATTGGTATACATATATCAATCTAGAATGATGTCTTAAACTCTTTGGGGAAAATGCCTTGAAGAGAAGTACCTGGGTCAAATGGAATTTCTAATGTTTGTTTTTTGATCAGTATCCATGTTAATTTCCATAATGGGAGCATTAGTTTGCATTTCTACCAACAATATAGGAGAGTTCCTTTACACCACAGCCATGGCAGCATTTGTTATTGTTTGATTTCTTGATAATTGTCATTCTTTCTGGAGTAAGAAGGAATTTTAGTGTTTTTGTAACTGGCATTTCTTTAATGGTCAGAGATACTGAACAGTTTTTCATATATTTGTGGACTATTTATACTTATTCATCTGTGAAGTATCTGTTCATTTCTCTTGCCTATCTCTTGTTTAGGCTTTCAATTATAGTTGGTCTAATTCTTTTGATTTGTTTATATATTCTAGATATTAGTCCTGATTCTGAGGAGAAGCTGGTAAAATTTTTTCCCATTATTAAATTTGTCTTTTCTTTCTACTACTTGATTCTTTTGCTCTACAGAAGCTTTCTAGTCTGATATAATCCCATTTGTTGATTCTTGTTTTCATTTCTTGTAGAATTGAGGTTCTATATAGAAAATTCTTTCCTGTGTGTATATCTTTGAATGTGCGATTCATTTTATCTCCTGGTAAGTTTAATGTATCTGTTTTAATGTTCAGATCTTTGATCCATTCTGATTTTAATTTAGTATATCATGAGTGATAGGAGTGCAGTTTCAATCTTCTGCAAATAGATATCCAGCTTTCCCAGCACCACTTGTTGAATAAGCTATCGATTCTCCAGTATATGCTTTGAGGCCTTTTGTCAAAGATCAAATAGCTGAATATGTCTGGGGATATTTCTGTATCTTCTGCTCTTTTTTTTTTTTTAATTGTGTATCTGTATTTGTTCCAGTACCATGCCATTCCAACCACTATTGCTTTGTAGTATAGTTTGAAGTCATAGTTTGAAGTAAGGCATCCTGCTTTGCTCTTGTTGCCTGAAATTGTTTTTTTCTTTTCTAGGTCTCTTCTGTTTCCATATGGATTTAGGATTATTTTCTGTACTTATTTTTTCTCTAGGATTATTTTCTCTAGTTTTCTAGTGTTGTTGGTATTTTCATAGGGACTTCATTAAATCTGTATAACAGATTGGGAAGTATGACCATTTTGACAATGTTCGTTCTGCCTATCCAGAAGCCAGGGGCATGTTTCCATTTTCTGATGTCCTCTTCAATCTCCTTTTTCAGAATATTGTAGTTTGATTTTTGTAGGGGCCTGTCACCTCCTTGGCTTGGATCATTCCTATATAGTTCAAAAGAAAATAAACCAAAAGTTCACAGCAATATCACTGAATAGGCCCATGGTGAATTTGGAGTAAATAAGTAAAAAACAAGGGCCTGGGGTTTAACTCAGTGGCACTACACCTCCCTCAAAAACACAAAGCCCTGAGTTTTATCCTTGGTATCACACACACACACACAAAAGTAAAAACCAGGACAAGCTAACCAAAACAGTTAAAAACTTCAATGAGAAATTTAACAAGGATATAGAATCCTTGAAAAGATGTCCAAGAGAAATACTTAAAAGAAAAAGAAACTGTATAGAATTTAATAATATATAATTTGATGAATAAATCTCAGAATTATAAATAAATATAATAAATATAAATAAGAGAAAATAAACAGTAAATCTCAGAAAATAAACAATTTAATAAATAAATCTTATAAATGGTAATGTTCAAGGTTAAACTGATTCAAAGGGACCAAGAAGGTTACTACATACTAGTTAAGGGTACACACTAAGAAGAAGAGGTAACATTGATAAATATTTATATACTGAATACTGGAGCACCTATGTTATAAAATAAATATGACTGAACTTAAAGGAACAAATAAACACTAACACAATCAGAGTGGGGAACCTTAATGTCCTACTTTTGCAAAGAAATAGATCAACTAAATGAAAAACCAATAAAAAATACAGAGCTGAACAACACCCTTGAATATGTGAACTTATTTTACCCTTCTACAGCAAAATATATGCTTTTTCTTGCAGTACTTGGTACTTTTTCCAAAATAGATCCAAAAAGTCTACTTAAGTGGACCCACTAATCCACAAAATCTGCTTAATTAAATATGAATAAATTGAAATTACCCCATTCATACTATCAAACCAGTGTGCAATGAAATAGAAGACCATGAGAGAAGAAATTACAGAAAAGGTAGAAGCTCCTGGAAAATTTACCAGACACCCTTAAACAACTAATGGGTCACACAAAAAGTCAAAAATGAAACTGAGAAGTTTCAGGAAGTTAATAATGTTGACTGTATAACTCACCAAAACCTCTGGCACCCTATGAAAGTATTTCTAAGAGGAAAGTTCATCAAAATCAATGCTCACATTAGGAAAACAGAGCAAGGTAAAATAAACAATTTTATGCACAATTTTAAGATACTTCAGAAAAAAAACAATTCAGGTTCAAATAAAGATTAAGGAGGAAAATTATAAAGATGACAGTGGAAATCAATAAAATGGAGACTAAAAATAGCATAAAAATGAAGGAATTGAAGAGCTGATTCTCTGAAAGGATAAATACAATAGATAAGGCCTTAGCCAGACTTACCAAGAAAAACAAAGAAAAACCCCATAACAATGCAGTTCAATATATAAAATGTGAAATCACAACATACATGTTGAGATTCCAAAGATAGTAACTACTTTGAAAAATTATATTCCAAAAACACAGTAAATTTTGGAGAGACGGATATATTTCTAGATACATACAAATTACCAAAGCTAACCTAAGAATAAATAAATATGCTGAACCACCCAATAACAAGCAATGAAATTGACACAGCTATAAACAACCTTTCAACCAAAGCCTAGGACCTAATGGATTCACTGCTAAATTCTATAAAGTCATTAACAATGTTATATCACTGATATACCTCAAGTTCTTCAAAGAAATTGAAAGGGATTGCATACTCCAAAATTCATTTAAGGAAGCCATTATCACCGATTTCAATATCAGATAAAGACCCAACTAAAAATGAAAAGTATAGGCCAATCTCCTTAATGAACGTAGAAATGAACAAAAGCCCTCAACAAGAAAATAGCAAACAGAATGCAACACATCATAAAAAAGATCATGCATCAAAACATGGCATCAACATAAACAATATGCAAGTGGACTATTAACCTTCAGTTTTTTGAAAAGCTAAAATTTTAACAGCTACAATACCTTCTTTAATTGGAAATTCTGATGGATATGGTTAGGTCATGACTATAATATCTCTTCCCTCAAAATTTTACTCATAATAAATGAGGAAATGAGAGAGTCCATAAATAATAATATAGTCTATAAAATGTACTGTATTATGTTGAAGGATGGCTTTGTAGGAGATAATTTTGAAATTATATAACAATTATACCCTTTATGGACAATTAGGATGTGATTATGCAACATGAGTAGAATATCAATTCCACATGTTCATCACTGTGGCTACATTTTTAATGCATTCTAAATATGGGCAGAAGTTGAAACCTGAGCACATGATATAACGAAAAGGAATGTTTTTATCAATGTATAATTTAGAGAGGAGAAAGGATATCAAAGGTTATTTGCCACTGTAAACATGTTGCCTGCAATCCTGAGCTCATGATTCAGTGTGTTGTAAGCATAATTCTATTGCCTAAAATAAATAGCATTTAATGCCACACTTTTCAAATGTTTAAAAAATTACAGACAACAGTAATGAAATTAGTAGCAGTCACACAGGGGGAAGATAATATATTTGTGTGTTACATTGGCATCACTCTGCATGTCTTAATTGGGAAATACTTGGATTTCAATAATTGGTTGGCTGGATGTTGAATAAAAATCACACCCGGTCTGTCTGTGTCCACTGTGAAGTTATGAAATCTCTTGCCTTTGCATTTGCTATGGAATATAGATTAAATTATTGACTCTCTGCTGCTCTGCTTCTGTTATTAACTGCATTGTCAGCTAACTTTGTTCAGTAACCATTTTTAAGATGACCTTTGAAAGTTACAGATTTCACCTGAAACCAAAGTGGTCTCCGTTTTGTTATATGATCCCTTTGCTCTTCCAGAAAGATTAGGTATCTCCTCAGAAGCCAAGCTTTTCACATTTATCCTCATTAAATATGGGAGGATGTTCATGGCTTAGTGTACACTACATGGCAAAAGTGCCTCATTGAATGGAAACAGCTGGTTGATGTGAGAAATGCTTGGTTGAAGTAAGAACATTGTTCCATACTCTATCCTGTGTGCCATAATAAAATACTGAAAAGACTTAAAACCAAGTAGGTTTCATCCCAAAGATAGAAGGATGCTTCAATTATGTAAGTCAATAAATCCAATACACATAAATAAAAATCACAGAAATAGAAGTAAAGTCAAAAAGCACAGGATCATATCAATAGATACAGAAAAGTTTTTTGATAAAATTCAACACCTACTCATGAAAAAAACCAGGTATAGAAGGAACATGCCTGAATTTGATAAAAAGTTATTTATGACAAATCAATAGCCTGCATCATATTAAATGGGGAATAACTAAAACCATTTCCCTCCAAATCAGGAAAAAATCAAGGATGCCCACCAGCACCACTTCCATTCAATATAGTGTCTGAAACATTAGCCAGAAACATCAGGCAAGAGGAAGAAAAAAAAAAGGGACTAGATATAGAAAAGGAAGAACTCAAATTATCATTATTTGCAGATGACATAATACTCTACATAGAAGACCAAAATAACTCTACCTAAAATCTTTTAGAGTTAATAACCAACTTCAGTAACATAGCCGGATACAAGATCAACATACAAAAATTATTAACATTTGTGCACACCAATAAAGGACCCGATGGTAAGGAAATTATGGAAACAATACTATTCACAGCAACTCAAATTTTAAAACATTTATGTAATCCCCCCAATGTTTTTTCTAATTTATGTGTCATCACTGTTTCTAGTTCTAACTTTAGGCAATTGCTGACCTGTTTTTTACTTTTCTGGAATTTCCTCTTAATTGGCATCATAACCAGCCTCTTTTTTAGGCCTTTCATTACTTAGGGCAGTGCTGGCAATGCTTTTAGAACTTTCAAGAATACAGCCTGCTCAGGCACACTGCCATAGGCTCACTACCATTGACTTATGGTAATGATTCTGAATGTCATTCACCTATCAGTAGTTTGTTCTGAATTTTAGGGGAATAAAATTCCATTGCATTGCTATACCACGTTTTGTTTATTGAGTCATCTGTATATGTAAGTTTTGCTTATTCTAGTTCTGGACTATTTCAAATAAAGGTGCTATAAATCTTTGTATCTAAATATTTCTGTTGGCAAATGTTAAAATATACCTAGGATAGATTTTTTAAAATATATAACATAAGGTTACAGTTATGTTTGAATCAGTTTTGAAAATTTGTATCATCTGGTTTGTATAATTTCTTGTCATCTAATACGGATTTCTCCTCACAATCATTTTGAAATTTATAAGTTTGTTAAAGATATTCACTTTTTACTTTAGTAATTAGTCTCTTCATTTAGTTTTCTTTTCTTTTCTTTTTTCTATTGTTTGTAGGGGGGGGACTTAGCTAACCTTCAGACTTTCCTGTTGTTGTTTTTTTTTTCCCACAACTCAATTTTAATATCATTAAAGTTTTTAATTTATTTGTCAGTTTTCTGTTAATGCTTTCTACACAAATATTTACTATTTTAATTATTCTGTTTTATTGATCTTTCCCTTTGTTTTTTTCCTGTCAATCAACTGAATACTATTAATACATTTAATAAGTTCCTACAGGAGGGTGAGAGAGAAGGCCACATTCCAGGTTGAGACTCTGAAAATAACCCATTCCTGCCTCTGTTGCTAGCCTTCCACTGTGCAGTGGAGAATCCTCAGTTGTGATTTTTCAAAATCTGGGTTTGGATTCTTGGAGCAGCTGAATTGCTATTGCTCAGCACTCTATTTTCCAGCACTAGAGATTTGAAGGCTTCTGGTCCTCAACAAATTCTTGCTGTCCTCATGGCTTCCAGTCAAAGGTGTCAATCCTGTGAGGGTTCAAGATCCTTGCAGGATACACACTTCTCTCACATCCTGCAAAATGTGCTTCTAAATGTGCCAAGTTTTGTAAGTTGGTGTCATTTCTGCTCCACAAGTATCAAAAGAAAGAGCGAGTCACCATGAAAGAAATGCTGCATATTCTGCCCCATGATTACTGTAACAAATTCCTGCTGAATTTTTGGGGACTCTGTGAGTCCATGTTGCTGGGATTTGGCATTAAAATCAGGAAAGTGAATTATTCTGGCAATACGTATGAGCTAGTCCCCATTTTGGTTCTTACATACAGTGGGATACCAAATGGTGACAATGAAAGAATCATTCTCAAAATTGACATCATTATATTCGTCCTGTCTCTAATCTTCATAGAAGGCAACTGTATCAGTGAGGAGGACCTAACTGAAAAAGTGAAAAGATGGGACATGTTAGCTTACTCTGAGCATATTCATTTTGAGGAAGCCTGGAAATTCATCACTGAGGATTTAGTATGGGAAGAGTACCTGACGTACCGGCAGATTCCTAACAGTGATCCTGCTCGCTATGAGTTCCCGTGGGGTCCAAGGGCTCAGGCTGAAACCAGCAAGATGAAACTCCTAGTTCATATGACCCATCTTAATGGAACAGATCCCAAGTCTTATCCAGAACTAGATGAAGAGACTTTGGAAGCAGAACTAGGTATAGAGCCAGGGTTCCTGAGAAACAGGGGATATTGCCCAAAGGTGTCAGTGAATTTGTTTTCCCCCAAGAATAAATGAGGCCCATTCTTCTCTGTGGAGAGCAGGCAGTTTTCAAAATAGTGAAGGGCCAGGGGAGGGTTAAAATAGCATTCATAGCTGTCTTGCTGTCTCTTCTGCTTGGGTTACTTGGAAATGGACAGGGGTTTTCTTTATGGTTTTTTGAAGTATTGGTCCTTTTGGGGGGAGACTGAAGTAGCTTGCATATTTATCAAATGGTATTGATCTCCTGTGTATTTTTAGTTTTGTGGTATTTTTTGTGTTTTCTGATGGGAATGTGATTTTGTGTGACACTGATCCCAAATGGAGTGCCTTTTCCATTCAAATACAACAGTCTTTCCTCTTTTATCATACAAACAGAAAAACTATTCAATCTATTTATGATAAAATGGGAGTGGAATAGGAATTTCCTTGAAAATTGTAAGTTTACATCAAGTTAGAGGGACCCTAGAAAAATGATAAGGATGAAAATCAAATATTGGCTGCTGCTTAATCCTTTTCCCCTGTTGATCTATACTATTAAACTTATATTTATTGCATACCTGAAAAAAAAGTTTCTACATGTAACATACATATACACAGAAGAAAAATTTTGTAAACAAAATCAAAATATAAATTTTCATAGAAAATAAACAAGAAGGTACATAAAATTGAATGAAATATGTATAATTACAAAATATAAGAATGTACTATAAAATTTTATAAAAAGCCATAAAACAACGAAGTGTTCATAGACAGAAAAATTATAACTACATAGAGACTTTTTTCAAATTGATGTGTAAATCAATGCCATTTCAGCCATAATGTCATAGGGAGTTTCATAGATCTTGACAAATTGTTTTAAAACTATTTTGGATTTATAAATTGTAAGGAATAGAGAAAAGAAAAAATGGGGAAAACCAAAACGTGATTTTTTAAACTATCAATCTAGGCTTAGAAATCTATAAGAACCAAGATTTTGTCATGAAAACTATGCTAACCAGAGTGCAATATTGATCCAGCTACAAGCAAAAATGGAAATGGCTGAGATGCTCATCCTTAGCAAAATGACAGCAGCAGGAAAATGTATCAGGAAAGGTTTAACCTTTTGGAACTTATATTGCCACTACAGCCAATATATATTCTTAAAAATGAAAAGGTCTCTTTATTCTTCATTCTTCATTGCTCTAAATTCCTGGTGCATTCAGTTTATTTTATACAAAAACAATACCTACATATATTAGAATGAAACCTTAATATTTTCAAGACTAGGGACAAGAAAACTCTGTCACTCACATATCACAAAACTGCATGAGAGTAAGCAGTAGAAACATTCTTGGATTGCATTACTTTTCATTTTTCTACCTGTAAAACTCACAATTTATAACACTGGAATGAATTGGACATTGAAAGAGTATTGAGATAAAATGTAAAATACTCAGATTCTTAAAAATTTGTCGGTACTATCTTCTTAACTGTTAAAATGTTCATATGCTAAAAGAAAAATTTTAAAGGTATATTGGGTTTCTCAATATTTCAAAGTGAGTTAAGGTACAGAAAAATAATGAAATGCTTCCTTTTATTTAGATTGATTACATGCTTAACATGTTTGAGTGTTCCATTAGTTCCTGTTACTTACATATACTCTCAATATATGGTATATACTTAGAATAACTGCATGTAAAATCCTAGCAAACTGACTACTTTTGTACTGATTGAACAATTGATAATCAACATTTCCAATTAGGATTAGGTAGAGCATGTTTGTTGAAGTAATTGTTTCAAAACAGATATGCAATCAAGAAGAAACATTCTTAGGCATAGTCTATAACACAGAAAATGCATCAAATAAGCTCTTTAAATTCAATGTGCAAATTCATATAACAGATCCTAGAAAAGCACTTGGCCATTAGAAAATAAGATAAATTATTACACTGTTTCCAAAATATGTGGGAATATATATATGTGTGTGCATGTGTGTGTGTGTGTATACACACATATATAAATTCAGTTTATATGCAATCTCAAAGTTCAATAGCTATTTTAACTCTTACTCTTTTACATAGTGACTGCATTGACTATCTCCATTAACTATAAATACTGAAGGAAACTCTGTAAAAGTGTCTAATTTGTAGTAACATACTTGTTCACAACTAGAGCCTTCTCACTGTACATACTAACAGTGTCTTCCTGTGTATTTCCACACTGAAATGTGTATTTATTCAGTTCTAATCAAAATAGCCACATCCTATGGGCATTTATATATGGAAAATTATTAAAACAAGTCAAGAATAGCAGCAAGCTTCAAATTCTGCAGAAGGATTGTCAGAATGAGCAAGTCCATTTTTCTAGACACTTCAATATATGTGCTTATTTGAAGACTCATATTCAAAATGCAAAACTGACCTCACACTGTATCCAGGTACAGATATTGTAACGGTATCCTAATAGACTCTTAGAGACAATACCAATATATATATATATATATATATATATATATAAACAAATATATATTGATATAACATAATGATGGCATTTTTGATGACTTTTCCTTTAAAATATATTTTTATATTAAAGACAAAAAATGCAGATATAGGATCTATTCCTATTGTCTAAAAGACAGGGCAAAACAAGAGGCAATCACTTCCCTCATTTCTTTGTAAATACATCAATAAGCTGGGATAGAACTGAAATTTCAATGCTGTGAAGAGAAAGAACAAAGAGCCATGCATTTACAATTTCATTAAGATTTTGAGAATGCCCTCTGGGTTCAGGGAAACCCAATGGAAAGCCTGATTTAGTATGTTTGTTTTTAATTTGACATGGACTTTCTTTAAAGCTACTTTGTCTGCCAAAATGAAAATATTTTTCCAAACACTGTATTATCACATTTCCATATGCCTGATTGTATTTGCTGAGTAAGAACTAACATTTATGGAGATTATCAAAATATAAATCCACATCTTAATCCCCTAAATGTATGAATAGCACATTATGTGGCAAAAATGTAATTAAATTAGCAATTTTAAGAAGATGAGCTCACCCTGAATTATCTGTTTGGATTTAAAGTTTAATGAAAAGTTTTACTGTAAGTGTGAAGAAGGAGATTTGACACACAGAAGGGAAAAGATGAAGATGAGACAGAAAATGGAGCAATATAGCCATAAGTCAAGGAAATTGGCAGCCATCAGAAACCATAAGACATAAGGGACGATTCTCCCCTAGAATTCCTATAGGAGCTATGGTCTTTTTCACATCTTGATTTCATGCTTCTAGTTTTTGGAATTGTGAGAGAATAAATTTCTATTTATAAGCCATCAAATTTGTGGTACTTTATTAGGTTACCCCAAGGAAAGTAATATAGCGACCACAGCAAAATAAACATCTATACAAACAACAAATTCAGCAATTTGGTTTCTCATATTAACACAAACAGCAGAATTCTTGAGTACACAATTCTATTCTCTCTAAATAGTGCAGAACAAATCATTTTTTTGTATTTTAACAATCTTATATCCATGTTCAGAATTGGAATTTGTAATATGTAATCATTTAAGCTCATTTTTTATACAGCAAAATATTTCCTTTAGACTTGTAAAGCCTTCTTGGCAGAGGTTCTTGTCAATGTTTCCTCAGCTTGTAAAATAATTAATGCACTGGTACAGAAGCATCCTGTAACAAAAAACACGGGAATACCTTTCTTTGCTGACTTCAGCTCTTCCTGTTGGAGTGCAAACCTATGTTCAGATTCTTTTATTGTTTTGTAGGGGATGCACAGAGCTAAGACATCCTTATTTGTTATTCTATGTAACAGAATAACAAAGACAGAAGGATTATAAAAAGAAAGTATAGAAAATTATTGAGCAAAACTTGCGGTAGTATTATAAGTAAAATAAAACATTTTTAGAGCATCTAAGGTACTAAATAACAGTTTGTAATTACCTAAGAAAAAGAGCAGGATATAATATATATTTAAACTCTACCTTCTTGTAATTTTGTTTATTTTTTCCTTTAATATATAATTTTCTATACATTAGTCAATGCTTAGGAGCAGATAATATCCATCTAAATATTATATATCTCACTGAGAAAATGTTACAAATTATCATTTTCAATATACTATGTAATTTACTTTCTCTTTTTCTATTATTTTCCAACATTAAGTAAGATTTAAAAGTATGAATCCTACCTCAAAGAGTTTCAGACATGCTTGTACTCAAATACTAAAATAATGAAATTCTTCTAAGGGTTTGAGGAGGAAAATGGTCAATTGATGCTATATTTTAATATACTGGTTCTGGCAATGATACGTATGATGATTTGAAGTAGAGGGAAACTGTAGTCACCACCCTAAAAGAATGACATTAAGGGAATCTTCTGGAAATAATACATGGCTAGATAAGGCTGGTGTTAGAAAATAGTGGCTAAAGATGCCCATGTGGCACCCACTTGTCATCCCAGCTACTTGGGAAGCTGAAGCAGGAGAGAACTTGTTTCAAAATAAAAATGAAATAGCCTGGAGGTATGGCTCAGAGGTAGAATGCTTGCATGTATGACCCTGGATTTAATCCGCAGAACAGAAAGAAAGAAAAATAAATAAAATGAAGTGGCTGAAGTGGGCAGGAAACTCAGTATATGTACAAATTACCTTTTGTCTGATTTAATTCAGAGCACAGTGTTTGAAATTTTTGAACTGATGTACATAGGTATTTGTGAAAGTCTCATTAATACTGTAGGGATTCTGGTAGGTCCACTCTTTCCACTGAATGAATAGAAAGAAAATACTAACATAAGTATTTATGAATGAAATTTTTCTTTAACATACGTAGAATAAATTTAGTTTTTAATAATCTACAATAGTTTGTTTCCCTAAAATCAAATATTGTTCAACAATTTGCTATTCCTGGCATAGTTTTTATCAGGCTGATGTACTCAGAGAAAATAGAAATAAAATTCACAATCACAGGATTCCTGTAGATGTTATATGTTTCTGATAACATCAAAGATAATTTTGTAATAAACATCATCATTGGAAATTGTTTTCATAATGAGAAGTCAATTATCCTAATAGGCACATACGTTATCTCATATTACTTATATGGTAAATGTATTAAAGATTATAAGTACTGTAATTGTAACTATAAACCAAAATTGAGAATGGCTAAAAATAACATCCCAGAGAGATGCAACATTAACTTTACTGATTTTGCTTCATATTGATTTCTTCCTGTAGTCTTCACAGTGAATTTATTTTATTGAAAGTAGCACTTGGCTGGAGGTAAACACTCACCAGGAAATTGTCATTGGAAATCACTTAGGTGAATAACAACTGATGCAAATGCAGATCTCTGCAGGTCCCATAAAAGAAATCTGTCATAAAAAGATCCGAAGGGTTGAGAAAATGTTGTTCCGCGTTCTTCCACTAATACTTTACTTTCATATAGACACATGTAGGAACGAAACAAAATATTTCAAAGGCATAAGATACAAAACTGAAAAAAAATTAGGAGCTAAGTTAGTATTAAGGAAAGCACAATTTATATGAGTATATGCATGTAGGACACAGTAATCTCATTCCAACCAAACTAGGAAGAATTATTTCAATCCTTAAATTATATTTTAGTTGTGATTAGTCTATTTATTGGCTTAAAAGGGTGGTGCTCTTATTTAAAATATCTGAATTGAAACTGGCATTAAAACATAGAGTATAAGTTTCAATTTATAAATTATTTACCAGTAATTTATAAATTTGTCAGGTTTTATGCTAGAAGAACCAGTGATGCAAAATAGATCCATATTTATTATAACTAGGTATTTCAGGAACTATTGTTTACAGATGAAGCTGCTCATCCACAGTTCCTCAGGATGAAGATGTAATTACTATCCCTCCTCTTCTTGGCCTAGAAGAATGGAGGAAATATGCAAATGCTGGATCCAGAAAGTCAAAGTCCAGTTTCCTTTCCACAGGGAAGGGAGAGAAGAGATGGCTAGGAGGGATGAAGCAAGCTTGCTCTGGTCCATTGTCTTAGTGTATTCCTCTCCCCTCTTATCCTTATTATAAAAAGCTCTTCCACACATGGACCCAGGGAGATGGTGATTTGAGTCAATTTGAGGCCTCTCTATCTCCTTAAATCTACCTTGGAATAAAGTTTTCCCCCTTTTTATTAAGCCTCTCATATTTCAGTGGGGTGCAGGCAGCATAATGCCCTGAATAGCCAGTAACAACAGGAGTACTTTCTTTACTCCAAAGGCACTTAAACTAAATTGAGATTATATGAGGCAATATCTACTTCATAAGGTTGCTGTACAGATCAAATGACGTGAAGTATCTCAGTCCATTTCTGTTTTCACCCACAACTGTGATGGGGGATTCTTTCATTCAGACTTAAACAGAAATCATCTCATTCCAGGCACAAAATGAGTTCAGTCTTTGTTTCAGGGAAAGTTCCACCTCTGAAACAGAAACTCTCCATACAACCAAATGCAGCAAGCATTATGGGTAAGTTGATGTGATCACAGAGGGGCAGCAGAGAGTCCACTAGTAATGGACCCATACTTAAGTCCATCCTGCCTACAATTCTCTGGATGTGTTGTTTCCTGGGTTCTTACAAAAAGTCAGAGTGGGAGTGGGCCCTTGCTGCCCGCAGTGGGAAGCTGAGTAGTGCATCATTAACCTGGCTTTTCTGCCTGCTAAACTTACTCTTCCCATCTGGAGTCTTATGTCGTAAATACCATCTGCACCCTTATCTACAACCCTCATCTCAGGCTTTATCTTTGGGGAAACCCAGAGAAACATATTGACACATAATAGGTACACAAATGACACATTCCTTTTTGCTTGGTCTAGGCACTTAATCTGTCTCCACTGCCTCCTAAAGTAAGTGCAATTTTCTTTCTTCTTTTATTCTTTTTCTTTCTGTCAATTAAGGTCATCCATAAAATGTTCATCATTTTTTTTGTATAATGCATTATGATCACTATTTCTCTACAGGAACATTACTTAGCTACTGATTGTTCCTTTAATGCATTTTATGTCTCACCTAGTTGTACTTTTCTTTATGATTTTTCAATTTAAAATACTACTCTTTATCCCATTTTCACACATCAAAATGTAATAGTGTTCAAGATTCTCATCAAATACTATCATCTCCTTAAAAGTCTTTCCAAATCTTTTCCTATGAAATGCACCATTTTTATTGGGTTCATTTGAACCGCAAAAGTGCTTTATTTGTGATCTTTATTTTTCTAATTCAGAAATAGTCTAGAATACCCTTGTTTCCTAAATTCTGCTAGAGTCTAAGTAATATAAGCAAATGGATGGATTAATGCTAATATTTTTCTGATACTCTAACCTATGATATATTTGTGTGTATCCTCTGTAGATCTATATATTAAATAAATATAATTTCATATGTGCTTATTTTAAAAATATTAAAAATCACAATAAAAAGAAAAATATTTCGGTATTAATATTTTGTTATTCAGTATTTTAAATTTATTTAATTCCTGATTTTGTTCTGTTTTCATATCATACTGATTAATAATGGCCACCTTATTGATAGTCATCTCTAAAATCATATATTGAATAAACTACAAAAATTAATTTAAGACTTGAAAAATTCCAGGTATGAAAATATAGGGGGAAACTCTTTTAAAAATATTTATGAAATATAACATACCCACCATGAGTACATATGGCAGCTGATTTCTGGTTTTGTATGAAATTCATTTACGGTCATAATTTACCTTGCTATTTTTCCATCCTACTTCATGAATGTGGACACTCTCTCCCATTTTGTATTTATAATGTACTAGGTGTTATATAGATGTAACCTTATTTACACTAGACTCACAGCTTTCTGCATACACTTGGAGTCTTTGTACAATGCTGAGTAAAACATTGAACATGAGCACCACATTCCCTACCACACCTTCTAAAGGAATAGTATTCCATATTGCACCAGTGTGATGTGTGCTATAGAATTCAATTCTTAGATGTCCTTTTTAATGTTACAAGTTCACATCAATTCCTATCTCTCTGAGAGTTCTTAAATCAGTATGGGCTTCATATTTTCTTTTAGTTTTTAAATATGATAGATTTAAAAATATGATAGATTGATTCATAACTGAGGAAAATTATGCATAGTCATGATGTAACATTCTTTTAATATATTATTAGAATAGATTTGCAAAAATTGAATTTAAAATTTTTGGATTCATGCATATAGCATATAATCAACTTGTTATTTAATGTTACATTTTTTCTTATAATATCTTTATCGGGTATGTGTTTTAGTCAGTTGTTTGTTTTAGTAAATAATTCTGAATTTATAAAGATATTTGGGAAATAGTTTCTCTGTAAAGGTGGAGAATTGGTGTTTTCTTTTCTAAATATTTATCATATATTAACATTAATATTTGAAGGCACATAAAATAATAGTTATTTGGTAAAAGTGTTCACACAGTATTGGAACCTTCTTTTCATAAATCCCTAAGTTAAAATTTTGTCTTTAAAATTTGTAAGGGCTTATTCAGGTTGTCATTTTGTTCTTAGTTGAGTTTTGGTCCCTTTTGCTTCAAGGAATCAGTCCAGTTTAGGTTGTTAATTTATGTGCCATAAATTGTTAATAATTTACTTTTAATTTTTTAAAATTCAGCATGTGTAATGGTATGCTTTCCTGGTTCACTTTATTGTTATATTTCTTTTCATTCTTCGTCTATATGCTAAGACAGTTATTAAATTCATCAAAGTTCTCAAAGGTCTGGCTTTTGGCTTAACGAGTTTTGAATTCTTTTGTTTTTTATTGCAGAGACTTCTGCTATGACATCTACTTTTTCTCTCTTAATTTATTCCTCACTGTCTAGATTCTTTAGGTGAAAATGGAAATAATTAAAGATAACTCTTTTACATTTTTTTTGTTTGCATTTCTGGAGATATACCCAGAGCCTCATGTATGACAAACATATATTGTACCACTGAGCTATACCCCTAACTCTTAGATATTTATCATGTAGCCATTCATTGTTTTAAATTTCTTCCTAACTTCATTTTTTATATATTCAAAATAATATATTATTTAAATTTGATATTTTCTTTGCCCAATCTAGTTTCTTAATACTTAAAAAAATTCCCCATATATTTCTCGTTAATTTCTAATCAAAATCCATTGGGGTGAGACAATATACTTGCAATTTGATTCCTTTCAAATATATTGTTACTTGTCTTTGGTTCTGAATGTGATCTATCTTTATATATCTTGTCTTGCTGTTGTGTAGAATATTCTATGATTTAGTTGATCATGTTGTTCAAATTTCTTACATCCTTCATGATTTTATTTTAATTAGTTATCAATTATTCAGAAATAATTATTATAGCCTCTGACAAGAAGTACTTGTCTATCTTTGAAGTTCTAGCCAGTTTTATATCTTGTGCTCTAAAACTCTTATTAAATTAAGTACATTGTTTGGAATTATTGTCATTCTAATGAACTGACCCTTTATTACTACGAAATAACCTTATTTGTATTCAATGATATTTTTTACTCCCAAATATAATTAATCCAACTCTATCTTTCTTTTTTAAATAAATATTTTAGTTTGAAATAATTTTATATTTAGAGAAAAGTTATAAAGAAAATCCCCAAAATGTCTACATACAACTCACTACATTTTTACATGTGTACCAACCTATATATACAAATACTTATAACTATCCCTCATTATTTATTTTATACACAACTATTCCTCCTTATTTATTTAAGCTGAGCAAGGTCCATTGTAGGCTCTTTTACTCCCATTGCTGATTATTAAATTCCATCTTCAACACTAAGAAACTGGGCTTCCATTATTCAGCATCCATTACATTATTTTTGGACCACATATTACATATAAGACAGTTTTGTAATTATTGTGTATTGTATAATTCAGAATTGCTAGAAAATAATTTTAATATTCTTTCCCAAAACAATTGTTCAGGCTATGTGTATGTTAAGGAACTCAAATGTATCATTCTATAACATATACATATTTTTATACATCAAAGCATTGTATTGCACCCCATAAATAAACATGATTTTTTGTCAAGTGGACATAAATAAATAGAATGTTAAAAATAAAACAATTAGTAATTCATTCTATTGAGAAATAACTTTAACTAGAATATGCCAGGGAGTTTTACTTTTGTTGAATGTACAGATTTTTTCATAATTTACTTTTAATTTATTTGTATCTTGGTGAATTGATATTTCTTTATCATTCATCCTTTTGCCATTCTGTAATACAGCTTTTATCTTTAATCTGTCCACATGATTATATTTAAAGTTCATTTCATGTGGTTATCATTCTTTTTAAATATAATAGTCTCTGCTTTTTAATTAAGATATTTAAACTATTTACTGTTAATTCAATTATTTATAAGTTTAAGGATAAACAGTATAAACTGACATAACTGAAGTACTGATTTATGTTAGTTAAAAGTTAAGTATAAGTGAATCATCTTTTTATGAGTTCTCTCTTTCACCTACTTGTCTTTCCTGCACTTTTTTCTCTTTCTTTTTTTGACTTTTATGATTAATACATTATTTATCTTATATTCTTTTTATTTGTTGCTATTTAGCTGTAATTCTTCATTTTATAGTTTGATTAGTGGCTTTAGAATTTATCTCACACACATTTATCTGACGGCAGTCTGCCTTTAAGTGATATCAATTACATCTGTGATATGAACGAACCCCAGACTAGGATACTCTGATTTTTGTCCACCTGACTTTTGCGCTGCTTTTTCGTCTACATTAACTTCTACATGTTATAATCCCTTTACTCTATCATTACCAATTTTCTTTATGGTTTCAAGTACACTTTAAAGATTCTTAAGTATTTTAAATGTTTTTTGTTTTCTCGGGCAGTCCATACTATGGGGACACTTTTTCCTTTAGGCAATAGAGTGGTATTTCCATCTGTTGTCACTTTCCTTCCACCCAAATAAATTCCTTTAACGTTTCTTAGTTTGTCTGGTGTTGCTGAATTCTTTGAGCCTTTGTACGTCTTCAGAAGTCTCCCTTCATCTTCCTTTTTGACATATTATTTGTGGGTGTAGAATTCTACATTGACATTTTCTCAGAGTTTTAAAGATTCTGCTTTAGAATCATCTTGCTCATATGTTCACCTTTTATTTTTTCAATAAAAATATCTGCTGTCATACTTATTCTTGTCCTTCATGTATCTTATTCTTTTGTTCTTTGGCTGTTTTAAATAATATTTTAGCACAGATTTTGAGCAAGTAAGATATGCTGTGACTTGCTAAAGTTTTCCTGATTTTCTTAAGCCTTGATCTTATTGAAATTATTGGTCTAAAATTTCATTCCATTTAGAAAAATGTTAACCATTAATTTTCAAATATGTTTATGACAACCCCAAGGGAACTTGAATTACATGTACATTAGTCCTCTTATAGTTATCTTGTAGTTCACTGGCCTTCTATTCAATTTTACTTATTCCTTTTCTGTCTATATATTTTATATCATAATTACAGTTTGTTCTACCTTGAATTTTTTTTCTACAATTTCAGATCTGTTATATATTCTTTCAATGTGCCTTGCTGTCTTTCTTTTGTGTGTATTTCACAGATTTTGTGTTAAAAATATATGATCAGTACATAACTTTTGAATGCCTTTAATAAGCTATTGGAAACTATGAAAATGATGTAGAACAAAAGCTAAATCAAGGTAATACAAGTATAACATCAATAAGAAACTGAATCCTACAACTGTAAAAAAGCCTATGGGGACTAACCAATTCTCAACCCAACTGCTACAGGCAAAGTTTTATGAAGTTTTTCAGAATGATTGGTTTAAATCATTCTGCCATTTCACTTTGAATATCTTTCAATGATCAAATTATCACAAAAAATCATTCATAAAAATCAAGATAGACAAAAATGATCAAGTTTACTAATAATTAAACTTCACAGTCAAATTATTATGTGCAGTCAGTCCTTCATGTTGATGGGTTGCACTTCAAGCAACTGCAGAATGAATATATTCTTAAAAATTACATTTGTGCTAACCATGTGCATAATTTTTTCTTTGCCATTATTCTCTAAATTACTTATAAAGTTTATTATAGTAAAACAACTGACATAGCATTTACATTGTATTAGGAATTATAAATAATCTGGACAGAAATAAATAATGTGGGAAAATATGTGTAGGCTCTATGTAGTTATTACACCTTTTTATCTAAGAGACTAGAAAGTCTGCAGAATTGGTACTCATGTTATGTGTGGTGGTGTCCAGGAGCCACAGATACATTTATGCTTGTATTTGCAATCTATGAATATTACATCTAATACTGTGCTATTGGATTTCTACTTCTTCTCTCACTATGCTACCTCTCTTCCATCTTGTTCTCCTGGGAAAGCCTATTGGTAAACTTACCCATTGACATTCCTTCAGGCATAGCTACATGCAGTGACTGTCTGGAAACCATTATATTACGTGCCAGATGATGGCCAACCTAGTAGGCCCCTCCACCATGTCCAGCAATTCTAGCATATTTTCTTCTAATAAGCCTGTCTCTTTGTTTTCTGAATAATAGCGCCGATTCACCCCTGAAATCCCCATCCCCAAAATAGTTTCCCAGGATACATTCTCTGTCATATTTCCAACTTTCAATTTTCCTCTAGAAATAAAATTCCAGCTGAATCTTTAAGAACCCATATAAACTAAATTACATGTTCCTTTTACCTTATGTCTTTCTTTACAATGTTTGCATGTTCTTATTTTGGCAATACATGAAAGAAAATTTGAATGCTCTACTTGCTGTGTAAATTTCCTTAAATGTACTATGGATTTCCCCTGAATCCTCAGAGTGAGCATCTCTCCCACAATCCTATTGGATCTCCCCTTGTTAGCACTAGTAACAGGTCAAAACTCCATTCTTACCTACTTTGAAATGCTAAGCATTAATTTTCATTACTTAGAATTTAAAAAAAAACTTCCCATGGCAAAAACGTTCCTGGTAGATACCTAGATCAAGTTCTTCTGGCTAGGAATAAGAACCTCTGAAAGGTTAACAAAAAAAAGTTAAATTTGTATCTCACCTATTTTATTATTTAGCCTGAATACCTTTAACCACTTAGTGGGGGTACCCAGAGTGTCACTTGGGCAGCACCTTTGTTTTCTTATTATCCAGAGCGTCACTGGGGCAAGTGTAATTTCAACCAATCAGTTCTTGTTTACACAAGATAAACTAATATATCTGTTTATTTGTTGTGTGTTGAGTATTTTTGCATACTTTTAAAATTTGGAATGCCGTATTTGCCTTTGAAGTTTGCTTCTAGTGAAATCGAATAATAGCTTCTGGTTTTTTTTTGTACTAATATATGTTTATTTTATTAATGAAAAATAACCTATAATTTTGTCCTATAATCCATAAAATATCTTATTGCAAGTACATTAGATATAATTTTATACCTCTCCAGAACACAGTGATATCTTACAATACAAAATGGACATCTTTAGGGGACTGAGACTGAATAGGAAGAAAGTGCGGAAAGATCTGCAAAGTAAAAACTAAAAAGGGGAAACATCTTAGCCAATCACAGAGGAAAAGTCTGTGTTATGAAATGGAAAGACAAAAAATGTTTCCTTATTGTCAACTATTCATAATAAAGAAATGACAGAAGTTGAAAGAAGAAACAAAAACAAAAAAAATTCCAACAGTGGTCACTGAAAACAATAATTCTCTGGGTGGTGTTGCCCAGCTATCCTGTAATATAAAAGTGAGTAAAAATATTATTATAAAATATTTATGCACCTAGTGGAAATTGTTTATTTATTTAAAACAATGGGGTTCAAAGAGTCCTTTACAATTTAGATCAGGTCTAGTAGACCAAATAATTGAAAATTATGGTATAGCAAAACATCAACCAGGAAATTTATCATCGACATCTTCACCATTATGATTAGTGAGTAGATATTTTATTGAAATTATACTATCCACAGGAAAAAAAGAAAGGCCAACACAACAGTGTAAAGTGTGTTGTTCAAAGAAAGACAATAATTCACAAAGAATTTGGAAAGAGACTAGATGCTGTAGAGATTATAACATTTTGTTGTGCATTGATTGTTTTAAGATAAACCTTGCACTGAAAAATTATTGAATAAAATTGTGATTCTTATATTTCCTATTATATTATCTTATAAAATTAATGAACAATATACAATTTTGTCCATTCAGTATTTAAATAATTGGGCTGGTAAGTGTTTGAAACTGAAATTGAAATGATTTGGTTGTATCCTTTGATTAATGTGTATCAACTGAATATCTCATAGACATAGGTAAATAGAATAAGAAGGAATTTTTGAATTAAAAAGCTAAAATCTGTCAGGTAGTTAAAGTTCTTGTGATGAGAATATTCTCAAAATTATTTTGTCAATGTTTTTCCTCTATTGTTTCTTGAAGTAAGCAAATCATGACATAAATTAGGATTAATTTTGCAGTATGTATGTTTACTTGAACTGATCAGGTCGGTCAAATTTTATATGCTCAAGCAAATTGAAAGCACCTAGAGGATAGTATGCAATAACAGTTGAAACAGAGAAAGGAAATGTATAGCATCAGATATAAAAGTATCCTAAGGCTATAAGTTCATAGGAGCTTTGATAGTAAAAGAAAGAAAAGGCTGGGACTAAGTCCAGACAGTACTGTTTGTAATGATGGCATCATGGAAAAGGTGGTTCCTACTGGAACTAAGAGTGTTTAAATGAGCATGCTTTCAACATTGAGTGGTAGTAAAAAGACTAAGCTCAGAAACTGATGTGGATAAAAAGATCTCTGCATTTTAGAAACTTCAGGAGAAAATCATTACCATTTCAAAGATAATATATTTAGCTTCAGATTGGTACAAGAAACAACAGTTCAATAGAGCTTCCAGGGCACAAATACTTTTTCCTACTTACACATATTTCTATTAAAATTATGCTGTTTGATATTTGTGAAATAAATTGTATTTAGATATTATTCAGGAATTTTATAAAAACACTGATAATTTTGAAAGCTTGTGTAAGTTACAATAGTAAAGTGAAGACCTCCTAGAATGTAGTATATTATTTGTATTTCACTTACTCTTAGGAATTGCTTGAGAAAGAATGATGCCTCCATTAATCCCTAATCAATATGTAAAAATTGAAGTTATGATGGGAATGACACACTTCATTGTAAATGTGTTTTGTAGGAAAGTCAAAAGGTTACACTTTTGTTTCCCAAATCCATTAATCTCAAGATGAACATCAATGGCAGATGGCTGGAACCGAGTATATAAAGTGATTAATCAGACCCAGTTACTTAAGGCAACATATTGAAATGACATCTTTTACATAGTTAAGCAATCATCTCCATGGATCCAAGGGGAGCTTTTCATGAGATGTGACATGATAGTTGCTGTAAAGTGGACAAGTGTCAGGTATGTCTGGTAAAAGAATGAAGTATAAAGAGCAGCCACAGCAGAGGCTCCTCAGCCCCCTGTCAATCATGTGTGCTGTCCCTGCAGAATAGGAAACAATCTGCAGTTTTCTCTGTGATTGAAAGATATCAGGGGATCTGGGTCCAGAGTCACCCTTCAGGCATCTCCACATTTCTCCACGCTTACTCAAGGGTAAAACTATAGTCTTAGCTACACTGAAGGCTGAAAGACTGACTGCTGCCCAAAGTGAAGGCTGAGATGCTCGTCTTGATGGCTCCCTTTTCACCTTTCCTTTCTATGACCTCCCTCACCTGACATCTAAGGTCAAAAAGAAGAATTCTCTAAATTTAGTGCAAACAGAATTCACAAGTTTATAGATTTGATTGTGTTGATTGCTCCATGAATATTTATTATATTAGAAAATGAGGTAAGCAATAGTTTGGCATACATCAATCTTGATTAGATAGAAAATGATTCTCTTTTAAAAGACAGTTGGAGAAAACATTAAATTCAGATAAAAACAATTAAAAAGCTGAGAAAAATCTCAAAATAAGAATAAGAGATCAAGCTAGCTGGATGTGGTGGAACACGGTTCTTTGAGGCCAGGCTGGGCTACATTGCAAGACCCTGCTTCAAACAGAGCTGGGGGGGGTATAAAAATAGTAGGTGACATATTTCATAAGAATAGATATGAAACAATTTAATAAATTCAATGTCTCAGACAAATGTTTCTGTTAAGAGACAGGTAAATTAACAAGTTAGTACGAGTTAATACCAAAGTGATTCTCTTTGCTATGTAAATTGTCTAAAATTTCATTTTCCCCTGAATGGTGTTAAATAGTAAATTTCCAAAGTTACAGAGAAAATTAAACATGAGAGTAGATTATTTCTCAGAGAAACATTTAAAATTTTGTAGAAATATTTAAATATCAGTTTAGAAGATCTCTAAGCACACACACAGAGCACTTATGCCTGCACACACAAAAGAATATGTATATAGCACAAAACAAATGTCTGTAATGATAATATCTAAAACAATTTTATAGTATTTCATTCATTGGTTAAAATGTTAAGAGACAAATAATATATTTAAAGAAAAGAAAAAAGTCCTGATGTCATCACAGAATGACCTGTTTTATTTTCAGGTGAAGGGCTGAGCAGTAAGGATAGTCCCAGTGTGACATGACTGGAAGCACAACTGAGACTAACTTTTGAGTACCATGCAGGGCACTGTTATACAGGACAGTGGCATTGTGCTCTATACTAGAGAAAGCAGTCCCCGGTAGCAATTCTGGTGGTGTTCAGACTCATGACCAGTGATGCCTGAGTTCAAATCCAGCAAAGAAGAAAGGAAAACCATGTAAACTCTAACAACCATCTGTGATTCCAACACATGGAGCAGATATAAGAGCCAAGAGAAATATAGATTGGATTCTCTCTGTCTGATATGAGGAGGTTCATGTGTTGAATACTTTCATGGCTGGAACCCTACAAAACCTTGACTGAGGTATCCAGACCATACGTTTCATCATTGTAAACATTCACCACCCAGTGGGCTGCAGCCATGCCAGATGTTGTACAGGGAACTGGGACTTTAAATTTCTTCCCCGGTTTTTATTGGTAAAGATAACCAGCAGAAAGCTTAGGCCTGGATATTTTCAAATGATGCGCTACTTTGCAAGACCCTGATACATTTCCATTGTAGGAAAGTTGAGACAGTATGTGAAGCAGAGCTGAAAATCTCAGGGCTATCAGAGAGCTGCACTCCCTGAAGCAGAGCAGCAGCAGCTTTCCAAGGAACTATGCTTTGTGAAGTGACACGGACAGTGGAAGGACGGCAGCATATGGATGAGAGCAAGGCACTGGGCAAAGCAGAGGAGCAGTGTGGGATTGTCAGTCATGAGCAGCCTGCCAGAGCTGGGTCCGATGCAAACACTAGACTCCTGCCACAGACCCTGCTTTAAAGAAGTCCTTTGATCTTCAAGAGAGTTACAAAAATCATTAGATTTATTATTCAAATGGACACTGGTATTTAACACAGAGTAAGCCTAACTGGGGATACATGTATGCTTTGAGATTTTGACAATTCAAGATCAGTGTAAAATACTGTAGGACCAATAGAATGTTCATATGTCTTAAACATAATCAAAATGAGGGTCAGAAAAGGTTAGCAGTGTTCAACTAGAAGACTGCAGTTAAAATCTTTCTGTATCAACTCCACCATCACTTCCACTGCATTAAAATTTCTCATAAAACAGATATTTAGAAGGAAAGTTTCTCATCATTTTTAACTTTGATTTTCTGTAGTACACACATGCAGAGTTGTAAGTAGTATGTATGCACTTACCTGTATATAATTAGGGTATTTCTTTTGGTTCCACTTGTTTTTCAATGTCTAGATATTAACTTTTCAAATAACATTAAATTCAAAGTTATAAAATGAATGGAAAAATTAAAATTTGTCCAATTATTGTAGTTTCAGTCTACATATTTCAAAATGACAAGTACCCTTTATTTCACTACAAAATTGGGATCTTAAACTTGTACAGCTGTTTCTTTTATCACAACTTCTCTAAAAGAAATGTAACATAAGCAAATAAATAAAAGTAAATGGAACAGCTATTTTGAATAAAATGAACAGTTCTATCTAATGTTTTAGGAATCTAGTCAATGACAATAGAAGACAAGAACCTGAAAGTTGCTGAAAAGATACCAATAATTATAAGAAATCATCTTTAAATAGATATCTTAATACATTTGAAATTAATGAAGCATTTCTCCAATATGAGTACACAATTTAAAAATGAAAGAAGTATGTCAACAATAAAAAGAATGATTCTTCAGCAGATGTTTAATTAAGAAGATCTAAAGACTTAATCTAATATGAAAATAAGTCAAAACCCTGAAGAGCATAACCAGAAAACTTTAAAAGCAGTGCATTAGTATATTTTCTGAAGTAATTATGGTGAGATTATAATAAAGGTTTAAAACATACATCTGTGAACAAAAATGGCATTTTCACAGACTAACATTGAATAACTAAAACGTAATGTATCACATTTATCATTTGTGATACATCATTTAATCTAAATCGAGTGTTGGTATGCCTTGGAGATTACACCTAAACTTTCAATTCCATTTTAAGTTTTCTGTGAGGTTTCCATGACTTCATCTAAATCTGTATACAAGTTTCAAGGTATAATACATAATCGATGTTAAAATATTGTCAGCTATGTGTTTATTTTTCAGGCAATGTGCTCATTTTTCAGGCACTGTGCTCATTTGACTATTGTAAGAGAAACAAATTCAGCACTTCCTTTAATAAACTCATTTTCTCCTATTAAACTGGAAAGCTGTATATCACCAGTGTAGACTAACTTAGTCCCACTCTATGTTCTGGACTTTTAAGTATGAAAACCACTGCAGATAAAGAGCTGGAGCATCATCTCTTCATCACATCTGCCCAGCTACCATTGCAAAAAATTAAGTTAGGAGCATATTCTTCTTAAAGGCCAGAGAGTGACATTGAGGCCACTTTGTACACAGTAAAATTTGCCAGCAGAGGTCACACTTTGCTCCAAGGGAGGCAACTGGGCCACCATTTGCCACATGAAAATGACAAAAATGTTGATATTCCACCTGCCTCACAAGCACAAAGACCCAAATTTGATTCCAGGTACCAAAAAAAAAAAATATGTTGATATTGGTCCTTTCAGGACACTCGCAGTCTCACAAACCTGTGTCAAAAATCATTATTAAGAATGCACATTTTTAGATTTTTGAGAAGTCTCCATATTGATTTCCTTAGTAGTTGATGGTACTAGTTTACATTCCCTCCAACAATGTAGAAGGGTTCATTTTCCCCACAGCCTCATCAACATTTCTTATTGTTTGATAGCTTGAAGGTAAACATTCTTTCTGGGGTAAGATGAATTCTCAGTGTTGTTTTAACTTGAACATTTTTCATGTATTTATTGACCACTTGTACTTCTTCTGAGAAATGTCTTTTCATTTTAGTTGCCTATTTTTGATTGAGTCTTTTATTCTGGGGGTTGAATTTTTAAATTCTTTATAGATTCTGGATATGAGTCCTCTGCCCAAGGAGTAACTAGCACATTTTTTCCCATTCTGTCGTTTGCCATTTCAGTCTGTTGGTTGTTTTCTTGGCTTTGCAGAAGCTTTTTAATTTGATAAAATATCACTTTTTGATTCTTGATGTTATTTCTTGTGAAATTGGGGTTATGTGCAGAAAGTCCTTGCCTATACCTATACCTTCAAGAGTTTTACTTATTTTATCTTCCAGCAAATTAAATTAGATTAGCAAATTAATGTTATGTACAACTATCAAAATATAAGTTTTAGAGTATTCAGGAATAATAATGTAAACTTTCTGTGGACAAAATTTATTGCAAAAGTCAAGGAGAACATCACCAAAGACAAGCTCAGTTCATACTGGAATATTTTCCTTTTCCAATTAAATCTCTGTTTATGTTACATTTGATTCCTGTGAATGTATATTATACATTTTTCATGTATTAAGAAGTATACATGCTCATTCCCATATGCTTTAAAAACCCTCATGTGTTTAATGTAACACGTGTGTTCAAGTGAAATAAGCAGGAGACCATTAGCTTGTGATTGTTTTTGTATCCCCTAGCTCTTATTTAACAAACTGGAACTTGGAAACATTTCCTTCGAAAATCATCCAACCAGTCCATTGCTTATACAACTAGGTTCCTTCCCTTGATCATCTCCAAATAAAGTTAAAGTCCCATCACAGCCTGCCCAATTAAGGCAATTGCCAGGGTGTAGCCAATGGGAGTTTCTTTACCTCCAAAGTTACCCTGCAAAAACTGGTTGTTCGTGTTACTGGAGCAGGGCTCTCGAAGCCTCTTTCAGTTTTGATTCTTGCCTGATTCATAAATTGCTCTTTGCTCAAATAAACTTGGTTATGTTAAATTTTTTTGGGGGGGGGTCTTTCAACAAATGTTATTTATTCCTTAATAATTTTTGCCATATTTAAAACTGAGTAATGATGTTTTAATAAGAATTGCTTTACATGAATATTAGCATTTACATCAACACACATATATCTTACATATTTTACATTATTCATAAATTTATAAGCTTATTTTTTCTTTTTTTTTTTTTTTTACCAGTTTCCACTGTAAGTAAAATAATGCCAAATTCTTAACCTTTCAAACACAGAAAAGGGCACTTGGAGCAAAGACCGGGAAATTGCTTCATTCACTGAAGTTTCCCTTTGCTGGTGGACATGGGTGGTAGGGATGGTGTGGTGGGAGGGATATTTATTAAAAGTTCACATTATGCTACATGCTAGAAAATGCTGTTTTAATTCAGATCTTTTGGGAAGTCATCCTTGAATTGTTTATATCTAAGCTGAAATATTTGCATAACTCCTTTGTGACATATAAGGTGATCATCAGTTTAGATTCTCTATTAATTTTATATTCTGGATTTCTTTCTGTACATAAAATTCAGTAGATATGAAATGATCATTGTTATGATTTAGAGGTAAAGTGTGGCTCAAAGACACATGCATTGAGGGGATGATACCCAATGCAGCAATGATGAGAGGTAGCAAATATCCTAGAAAGGTGATTGCAGCATAAAGTGTCAACCTCATCAATTGATTAATCCATTGATAAGCTCATGACTGAATATAAATTTAAGAGATGGGAACTAGTGGAGGAGGTGTGTGACAGGGGCATGCCTTTGGGGGGATGTCTTTCTCTCTCCTTCTTCCTAGCCTCTCAGCTGTTTCCTGGCTGCTAGAGGTTGAACATCTTTCCTCTGCCATGTCTTTTTGCCATGTTGTTTCTTCCTTGTACTCAGTTAACCACGGACTGAATCCTGTGAAATTATAAGCAAAACAAGTCTAATCTCCTTTAAGCTGCAAGTGCCTGGTATTTTGTCACCTGGGATGGCTGATTAATATAGGCATCCAGTAATATTCTAAATGGACTGTCAAAATTTTGTGTTTTTTAGGTTATATCAGTCATATAGCCATATTAGTTCACTTTTAATGATGAGTATATAAATAAATATTTATCATGATTTTAAAAAAATATTGTCTTAATAATTTTAAATATTTTCTGCTTAGCCTCTTGATGGCTTCATATCATCTTTTCAACCATTTGATGACAAGGTAAGTATTCTCTTTCTACTGGGAGCTGTCAATTTGAAGACAGATATTTCAACCATAGTTTTTGACAATAAAGGAACTAACTCTTGGATCAATGTAAGAACAGTGACATTTTATTCTAGTTTGAAAAGATATTTACTAAGTGCCTACTATTTTAAAGGTACTTTGGCTTTTGGAAATAAAGGATTAATGGTGTAATATATGACTTACTTCTGTTAAAGTGAAAAAATATTTTTGTTAAACAATATACTTACATAAATCATATTTACAATTATAACTTGACCTAGAGAATACTGAGTAGTTTTATGAGGATGCTGAGTAACTTTTTTCTGTTCCTCTAAGTTGAAACTGACTATACAAATTGATACTCCTTTATGTTTGAAGGTGTATAAACAGGTTTTGTGATGTTGACTCAAGATGATACATCTCAATAAAGGTTTAAGGATAATTCATGAGTTAGAACATTGGTGTGGAGATAACCTCAAAATCATCTATGAGTACTTTAAAACTTAGTGCAAGGTTGATTGGCATAAAATATTCAGAGATTCCATAAGAAACATGGCCTCCAAATTTCAGAATTCATCCAAGTTGTCTAATTGTAAAGGCAGAGATTTCCCATGGGAAATGTTCAGGTTTCAAAGTGCTTATGCTCTTCTGTTAACAATTCAACACTTAAAAGGGTGAAGAAGAACCAAAATGCCCATGTGAATAATGAAATAATAGAAGTAAAATTACAACTCTTTTTGTTTCACTTCAAGACCTTGTTTCATTCCCAAACTCACCAAAAATAAAAGCTATTCTAAATTTATTTTTTGTCATTATCATGTTTTTTTTGTAATTGGAGTATATGTAAAAAATATTTGAGGATTGCTTTGTAGATTTTTCAATTTTATATGAGCAAAACAATATTATACAGAATTTTTGCTGTTGTTGTTTTTTGTTTTTTGGTACCAGGGATTGAACTTGGGTCCTTGCGCTTGCAAGGCAAGTGACAGAACCACTGAGCTAAATCCCCAGCCCTTCTTTTTTCTTTTTAAAAATGTGTTATATTTTGCTATTTTTATTTACAAGGATAACTGAAATTCAGAATATTTCTTTTAAAGTGTTGTTTGTTATACTAGGGAATGGAAGTATCATGATTTTTTAACTCTTTTGTTCATAAAGTACATAAATGTGTAACCAATATTCACTATTAAATTCAATAGTGTGATAAGCAGCTGTGTGTATTTCTATTATGTGTTTATGTTTGAGATAGCCTGCCAGTTGGAAGTCAGCAAACGTTTTTCTCTAAAGGGTCAGACAGGAAGTAGCTTACATATGAAAGACAGTTTGACCTCAGTTCTAAGCTATGGCCTCAGAACTTCTGATATTTCAGCTATGCACATAATGAACTTTTCTAGAGTGGCTGGGATCATTTGAAATTGCTTTTAAAAAATAGAAGACCTATAAACAAGATGAGTACATTCCCTTTGCTTTATAGGTTTCCTAAAAATAATTATTAATATTATTTCTAAAATTTTTCTACTCCAATCCCCCAATTTTTTCTTTTGTCCATCACTAATATTTGTTTATATTTTGTCTCTTTAATATTTTCATAGAAAGAATTTTGGTTTGTGAAATGATGAACCTGAGACGTGCTCTGAATCAAGTATAGCCATTACTTGAACATGTGCTTTATAGAAGAAATAGATGTCCAAAGTCAATAATTTCCCAAGTGTCACTTATTTTTCCTAGGCTGTATATACATAGTACAATTGGAAAAATATTGTTCATGCAGAATAATGTTTTAATAATTATGGCTATTTTAAATTTCTTTTGAAATAGAAATATTTTTATTTACAAAGTATCACAATATATTGATGATAAAAACAGAATTAAGGATTTAGTCCACATATTTCATAAATTATAAATCCCTGTATATAATGTATGTTTACTTTCTATTGAAATATAATTTTATATATATATATATATATGCCAACATAGGACTTTTACCTGTACTATTCCAATTTGCCATTTAGTTTTCAAATTATTCTATTAAAAATAATAGAAACAATTATATAAAAGCACTTATGTAATTTTCACCAGACTTCTGAGTGTGTCCAAAATCAACAGTAAAATCTAGTCAAATTGTATCTAGCCATTGTACCACCCACTGTT